>NC_092342.1:254015000-254302500 GCF_046630445.1 Rutidosis leptorrhynchoides | reverse complement strand
GACTCATATTACATGAATGCACTTAGTTATTTTCTTTTTTCAACCCGCAAGGTTGCGGGTATTACACTAGTAATATTGGATTCTATTGTGTTTATATGGTATGTGCATGACATATCTTAGTTATAAATCGGTTGAGCATTACTGATTCTATAACGGTGTATGGTGATGGAGTTTTAGTTTTTTCCACATCATGTATGCATCCATTAGAGTAAATGATGGGGTTTTAGTTTTTTCTACATCATGAATGAATCCATCGGAGTAGACCAATAACATGCTTGCTTAGATTATTCAATTTATTACACTACAAGAAAAATGGGTTTTAGTGACGAGGGCTTTTTGGTCACTAATCATACAAAAATGGTCGCTAAGTTAATTTAGTGACCAAAATTATTTGGTCACTCTTCGTCACTATAGGTCCGTCACAAAATTTAATTAGAGACCAAAATCTCAAATCGGTCACTATAGTGACTAATATATCATGGTCACTTTTTATGGTCACTATTATTAGTGACTAAAATATGGTCACTCACCTCGGCCGTTTGTGACCAAAAAGTGGTCACTCATATTGACGGTTTGCGACCAAAAAATGGTCACTCACATTGAACATTTATGACCAAAAATTGGTCACACACATTGAACGTTTGTGACTAAAAAGTGGTCGCTAATTTTGATCTTTATGACTAAAAAGTGGTCATTCATATTGACCGTTTGTGACCAAAAAGTGGTCACTCACGTTGAACGTTTGTGACCAAAAAATGGTCACTCATTTTTGACCATTTGTGACTAAAACATGGTCCCTGATTTTAATCACTTGACTAAATAATGGTCACTCATATCACTATTTGTGATCAAATATACTTATAAATAATGGTCACTCATCACTATTTGATTCATCATTTTCTACAGCCTGGTAACAAATATATATAACAAATCATTTAAACATAAAAACCCAAACTAATAAGTATTCATATAACCAAGTTTATCAACTAATACAACTAGTTGTAGAACCAAGCATGTACTTGCTAATCCCTCATCGAATAGTTTTTCAACTTCAATTACAAAATCACAAAACCATCGACAATAATAAAGAAGAAAGATATAAGACTACGCTGCACTAGATCTCTTCTTGGCCAAGCTTTTACTACGCTTCTCCCACTGATGTTTAGTACCCTGCAGACAATATTAAAAAGCTGATAAAAACAGGGGTTTGATTCATCATAAAACTACACAGCATACATAAAAAATAATACAATCAAGAAGTAGACTATGCAATCATATTGACTATGACTAATATTTACTATTAAGCACCAACAACACCTTGAATTGAGCTTCAATGATTATGCAATCTGATGTTATATGATAAGCACCTGGAATTATATGATGGGGTTTTGGTACCTAATGGTCAATGCCCTTATAAAGCATAAAGCATACCTGATGTTCTTTAAACAAAATTTTCACTACACCCACTATAAGGTGAATTTCAAGAACTAGTGTAAGCCAAGCTTCCTAAGCTCTAAATAATTACGCCATACAAGCCATTTCTACACATAATTCAAAGTAAAAATGCAAATTTTTAAGATTTATTTGAACTTACAGTATCTTGAGGTTGCAATTTAGTTAACCGGACTAACTCCTCTCTCATAAATTTCATTTCCTCCTTCATGTACTTTTGCTCCTCGAGAAATTGAGATTGCTCTTGTTGAAACCCCCAAACTAATCCCTCTAAAGCTGTTGACCATTCCTCCAAAGCTGTTGATCTTTTCTTTTCAGACTCTACCTCCATTCTTAAATTCTCTATAGCCAAAACCTGTTTTGTAGAAGTTGAACGCCCTTTTATGTATCCAGGAATACGTTTTAGATTTTTCAAGCATATCTCTGCTGCAGTACATGAAGAATTAGCTTCCTCAATATGCAATTGTTTCTGCATAGCATATCAGCTTGTTATTATAACAAATTAATTAATTAAAATACAAACTTAGTTCTAATTATGCTCTAGTAAAAATTACCAAAGTGTTTTCTGCCTCTTCATTTATCATCTTTTGTTTCTTTTTTGAAAAGTGAGCAATTTTGTATCTATCAATTGCTGAAACTTCATGTCCTTCTCTCCTTTTATGTTTCATATGAACATCTTAAAAGAGGACAAAACAATGAAAAATGCAATTTATACGGTTTACAAAAGCTACTCACCATATCAACTATCCTTGCAATTGAAACCGTTCCAATAGCCGGTGGAACTTTATTAAATGCTCTGTTTTTCTTGTTTTTGGCACTCACCTTCTGCAAAAACGTACATATAATTGTAGTCTGAATTCATTATATCTAGTCATGAATCTTCTATAAACAACATACGAGATCTTGCTAGTAAAAAAGAATGAGCATTCATAGTTTGATATAAAAGTAAGTTGTCGTTCAAACCTGAAAATCCTCACTTGCAAACCTCTCACAAAGAAGTACCCAATCCTGAACTTTAATACCCTTTGGGGGATGAGTAAGTGCATCGTCTTTTGTTGGAAATGTATCATAATAACAATGAAGCCTCCACTGTTTATTCTTATGTTGGTTTCCTAGTTGTGTCTGCATAACGCGTTCCATAGTCGAACAATTTGGATCATAACTTGAATTTTCCTAAAAAAAAATTGTTATTATTATTACTATTACATGAGTAATTAAAGATGTAAACTGCAGTATAATAAAAACTTACCATAACTTTGTTTATGATATCCGTCTTCAATAAAGGTGGTTGATTTTTCCAAGTGGTTCCATCAAACTTTGCATGCTCTCGCATTAAACATCCGCCCTTGGTGATAAAAAATTGGCTATCATCACCAACTATTCGTCTTGAAAATTCATCAAATTCAAATACTAATTTTCTCTCTTTCATGCGCCTCTTTCTATTTTGTCTCAAAGCCCTAGACTCTTTCCGGGTAAAAGATGTTTCTGAATAGATTCATTAAAGAAAAACACAACAACAGACTAACAAATCAGACTTTAATTAATTTAACACATGAAACAAACTTTATTTAAATTAACTACATACCATGTGAAGTTGAACTAATATTCTCATCTTGTTGAGGATCCATTGTGTCGGTCTCAGAATCAGAATCAAAATCAACTTCCTGCTCTTGTTCATCATTTTCGTCCATTGTCACACTAGAATATGCTCTTCTCACATGTCTTGGAGAAAAAGAATGCATTGTATCTTGTGTATACAACTCATCATCTTGGAACCGGATATTGTTATTTCTTGGAAAGTCACCGGTACTACTTGACTTTTGAAGACCAGACCTTTTCATGACCCCTATACCACGTCCAACCATCTTGATAACATGTAACACAATTTTCAAATAATCAGCTAAATTAATATAAAGTACAAAAACACTGATGAAAAACAATTAATATTTCCTTGTTGAGATGTTGGCAAGTATATGAGAATATACCGTGTTTAAGATGTTAGTATTCTCCATAGGATGTGTATTCTCCATAGAATGACCAGAGATCTATAAAAGAAAAATATATTGAGGATCTTTAGGTTAAACAAAGAAGATGTAATAATATTTCCATACCCGCTGTTTTTGGTTGTTTTTTGGATAACTTAGATTCTCCTTCACCGGATGTCTTGTTTGATCCATAAAGCTGAAGTAGATTACACTAAAGCAAGATTTACCTAACGATCTGCGCATAAAAATAGGTTAGACAAATTAAGGAAATAACCAATTTTGAATTAATAAAGTTTTCAGTAATAATCTGCACACATAAATAGGCTAACAGTTTAAGAAAAAAACCTATTTTATATTAACCAAGCTTTCAGTAATAATATGCAGACACATTAAATGTAACTGAAAATAATTCAAAACCTATTTTAAATTAAGTCTAACTGAATATCAAATTAAAGCCTATTCTGAATCAGTACAATCATCTTGAGACGGCTCCTCTTTGAATTAAGTCTAACTGAATATTAATTTAAAGCCTATTCCGAATCAGTACAATCATCTTCATCTTCAGAAAACTCCTCTTCTTGAGAAGACTCTAAATCTGAAGAGTCAATAAATCCTTCATCATCGAGGCTTTGACAATCACCACCAATGGTTGATAAATCCGGAATTTCGAGTGGGACAGTAACTCCACCTCTTGTTAGGGGTGCCTTATCCATATTTAAATCAATACCCGAATTTAAAACAGGCTCTTGTTCTTGAAATACTTCTTCCAAAGGAATATCATATAGTGCACGAGGGATACTGCTTTGAACAACATGCCAGTTTCTTCCCAACTTTAAATCAGGCACATAAAAAACTTGTTTAGCTTGTGATGCAAGAATGTATGGTTGATCTCTATACCATTTTCGAGATGTATTGATGCTAGTTGCTCTAGACTCTTTGTCAACCTGCAGCCCATTTCGATCATCAATCTTAAACCAATCACATTTGAATACTAACACTCGTTTATTGTCACCCAAGTATTCCAACTCTAACACTTCTTGTAATATCCCATAGAAGTCAATAATGTTTGTTTTATGACAACCTTGCACTATTACTCCACTATTTTGAGTCTTCCTATTCTTTTCACGACTTTGGGTGTGAAACCTATACCCATTCACCATACATCCACTATATTGATTCACTGAATGTGATGGTCCATGTGACAATATCCGAATTTCTGGTGCAAATAATTGTTGACAAGTACTTCCCTAAAGTAAAAACCATAAATGAGTCAGATTAACAAACTTTAGAATTTCATATGACAAACTTTTAAATTCAATAAATATCAAAAACAGATCTTACTTGTTGAAGCCAAGAAGCAAATTGTTTATCATGACGTTCATTTACATCATTATAGTTTTCTTTCTCAAGTTCAACTTTGTGGTCACTATAAGAATTGGCATAAACCAATTTTAGTAAACAAATATATATCATATATAAAATATAAATAATGTAATTTAGTAAATAATATTATATGAAAGAATGTACGTACTTTATCAGTTTTTCCATTTCATGGCAATTATTAAGAATGTAAGTGTGGATCTTCTTAAGCTCATTTGCACTCATAGCATATATTTTACGACTACCTAGTGGACGCCCTTTGCATGAGAAAACAGAAATTTGACCTTGAATATCGATCCTTTCGTTGTTGCGTTCAGTCATGTTGAATGCACTCTCAACATCATTTAAATACATAGAGCAGAATGTTAGACATTCATTATCTAAGTATCTCTCAGCAATGCATCCTTCTGGGCGAGCATTGTTCTTAACATATCCCTTTAGAACACCTATTTTCCTGAAAGAAAGGATAAGTAATTAGAAACAGTTAAGATGTGTTTCAAAATTTAAAAACCAAAAACTAAAAGTACCTCTCAAAAGGGAACATCCAACGATATTGAGACGGGCCTGCCAACTTTGCTTCATATGGTAAATGAATCAATAGGTGAATCATAATGTCGAAGAAAGATTGGGGTAACAATCGCTCTAACTTACATAATATGACCACAATTTCTGCTTCTTGTTTCTCAAGAACATCTAAATACACATTTCGTGCACATAACTTCTGGATAAACTCGCTTAGTTCATACAACACGACTCGAACTTCTTTTGTCAAGCAACCCCTAATTGATAACGGCAACACTCGTTGGATGAAAACATAAAAGTCGTGGCTTTTCATGCGTGATAATTGGAATTCTTCCTTTTTAATGCATCTTGATATATTTGAAGCAAATCCATCCGGAAACTTGATTGACTTTAACAGATTTATAACTCTGTGTTTCTCATTTTTCGTGAAGTGGTAGCAAGCCATTGGCATTATGAATGAATTACCGTGTGATTGTAAATGTAAACTCTTTTTAAGCCTATGGTCCTTCAAATTCTAGCATAATGTACAAAACAAAACAAATATCCGGTCAGATAATAAGACCGGATATTTGCTTCAAATTCTAATTAGTATATCCATAGGTTTGTATTCTTATTATCTGACCGGATATTTGTTTTGTACATTATGCTAGAATGTGACTTCGTTCCTTAGCAGTACGTTGTTGGGACATAAATTGTATCTGAATATGGCATTTCACATTGGCTACCTGAAGTTGATAATGCGTACAAACCTGTTAAGGGAACCATTTTTGATAGTATTAATGTTGCATACAATTTTTACCAACAATACGCTCAACGTGGTGTGTTTGAAATAAGGAAAGCCACACAAACTCCAGCGAGACGGCAAAAGGGTGACAATAGGCCACGAAAAATTAAATAGAAATACTTTGTGTGTAGTACACTCCCACTCCAAGCTACGCCTGCTGAGCAAGATGCACTGCAATTTCCTCTTCTGTGGACGCACCTATGACCCGGGACGGGAAGAGAAAGACTTTTTTCTACGGCGAGCTTTCTCTCGTAAAGCCAAAGCACCACAAGACAAGTTCCAACTGTTGGGAAGGGGACATGATCAATAGAACCTGGCTGGATCCGGGCTGGGAGAGGGGCGCCCATTCCTAACCACTTTCGAAAAACTTCGCTCATGCTGAATTGAGCATCCCCACTTAGTGATCGGTCCGCTAGTTCACGTAAATCCAAAGAAGTTATCACGGACGAGCCACATGCAGGGAAACTTGCACGTGTGGTTCTGGCCGGGCTTTCCTAAGGTATCTAATAAACTTGCTTCTGCTCGCCGCTGGCGCACCTCTCCTAACCATTGCCCATTTATTCTGGAATAATCTTTTTAGGAGGGACAATTTTACATATTTCTGCCAAATCCTTCTATTATTAAGTATAGGGAAGGATTTAAGCCCACAAAACCATGTAAGGTGTTAGACAATAATGAGAGACACCAGAAAGGAGAAAGGAGAAGGGCATGTGGATACCAACAACATGAAAACTAATGTACAAGTGAAAGAGTTTGATTCGTCTAATCAAAGGGTGAAGAAGAACCGAGTATGACCTTCACAACGCATTGGTTCTGAAGCAAGCTTTAAGCTCAGGATGGTTGAAGATAACAAATATGAACTATATGGTTTCATAGAGGAACACAACCACTGAATGGTGCATCCTAATTATAGGGTACATTTGAAGACGTACAGAAAAATTAGATAATTCCATGAATACCTTGTTATATAATTTTTTATTGGCAGGTGTTGGACCAACGACCGGACATCGTATACTAACAAAGATCATTGGTGGGCTTGACAAAGTTGGGGCAACCTCGGTAGATTGCTGAAACTTTAAGAGAGACATAATTGCTTATATCGGTAAAGCCGATGTGCAAATTATGGTCGACATGCTAACTCAGAGAAAAAAGTGTTTGCCCAACTTCTCATTCGAATATTTTGTTGATGACAAAGTCGTACTTGGAGGTTTCTTTTGGGCCGATGAGTATGCAAAGCGAAATTACTCTGGATTTGGTGACATGGTCTCGTTTGATGCAACTTTTCGAACTAACAAGTAATGAAGTGTACCCACATATCAGTAAACTCAACCGTCATCACACATTTCATAGAGTACTAATCTTTTTTTTTTGCAGATACATTATGGTTTTTATTCCATTTACCGGCATCGACAATCATAAAAAGTGTGTAACATTTGGTGCTGGAATGTTGGCTAAGGAAGATGCTTATTCGTACAAGTGGCTGTTAAATTGCTTTAAGACCACGTTCCCCAATGAGCCAATGATTGTGATGACAGACCAAGACCCCGCAATGAAAACAGCTGTTGAAGATGCTTTAAAACGGCACGCCATCGGATTTGTATGTGGCATATTATGGAGAAACTTACTACAAAGGTGTGAAGTTAAATTAAAACACAACATATATTGAATGTGGATTTTGTTTTATATATCATATGCTTTAGTGGGTTACTTAAAACACAACACATAATACATGTTGGATACATGGGACCACTTAAAATCATATAGTATTTAGTTTCCAAGCCTAATCGTTGCATAATACATATTGTTATATATTTAAGATAGGTACATCACACGTTAATAGACACTAAATCATACTCAATTATATATTTTAAATGTGTATCAGGTTGGTTTGTCAATATGCAATTCAGGACTTAAGGCTCGACTTGCTCAAATGGTGTGGACAAACAAGCTTCAACCGGAAGATTTTGAACAACATTGGGGTGGTGTCATGAGGAAATTCAGCCTTGAAGAGCATCCGTGGTTGGTTGCCATGTTTAACCTAAGGCATGTTAGTGCATGAATCCCCAGCTATAGATTGATTCATAGTTTGATACATTCGGTTATGTATTAATGTTTACTTATGACTATTGATTACATTTGTGATTGTGCGGGCTTAATTTGTTAAACAATCAATTAGTTAAACTGCACACACAGTCGACCGAGTGTGTCCACACACTCGACCGACTGTGTTACACAGTCGACCGACTGAGAGACACACTCGACCGAGTGTATCTGATATGCAGTATATATACGGGTTGAGACTTCTTTGTTGAGGTTACTCATCCCATTCACCCTAATCGACAGGTTTTCGTCTCTGCGGAACCCTAACACCAAATACCACCGAAATACTTCGTTTAGGCATCGATCTAATCTAGTAATTGTCCTAGGTTTGATCTATTCGATCCCGATACGACCCATATCTTGATTTAACCCAATTATAGTGTATTCTGCCTCTAGGATTGTTTGCAAGCGACCTAAGATCCTTAAATCTTCATCTACAAAGTGGTATCAGAGCTGGAGTCTCTGGTTTTGCTTGATCTAAATCGTTTTTGGGTCAAATAGTTGGTGTTTTTAGTGTTATTTGTGTTTTGAATGAATAATCCTTTTTCTTACGTTATAGTTTGTGATTTCTTTGTCAAAAAGTGTTTCCAGAGTCATTGCACTTGTTTTCTACGTTTTGGTTTAGAGTTTTTCATCAAAAATCGATCAAAAAATTGATTTGAGTCTAGAAAACCCTAAAAGTTGACCTTATCTGTCAAGAACACACTCGGCCGTGTGTGTCTTGACAATCGACCGTGTGAGTCTCTCAATCAAGCGAGCGAGCTTGTTAGTCGACCGTGTGTGTATTACCAAAGCCGTGTGAGATCAATATAGTCAGTCGGCCGTGTGTGTGTAGTCACTCGACCGTGTGAGCAATACAATCGACCGTGGGAGTTTGACAGTTGGCCGTGTGAGTTGGAATACCAAAGGCATAGTGTGTAACGAAGTGCTGCCAAAATTTTGTCATACAATCGACCGTGTGTCATACTCAATCGACCGTGTGTATTTGTCAATCGACCGTGTGTCTTACACAATCGACCGAGTGTCTTTTTACCCAGAAACTTAATTTACATTTAATTATCACATAATTAATTAAAATGTCGGACACTAATGAACAAGTATCAAATGAATACAGTGCCTTAGTAATTACACCAGGACTTCACAAATTACTACTTTCCGAAAATGAGTCTGGATCTACCAATAAGGTTCCTAAACTTGATAATCTAAAGGACTTTTTGGACTGGAAGGCACGTTTTATGATATATTTGAACAGTGTTGATTCTAGACTGTAGGAGTTGATAGAGAATGAGTATGCTTGGCCAAATGGAGGGGATGGGGAACCAAAGGAAACGTCGGAGTTTAATCCTACAGAGCGAGAACAGTATAACTTGGAATGTAAGTGCTATGCGCAGTTAACTCATGCACTATCTAAGGAAATCTTTTCCCAATTCAAAAACAGGAACAAGACCTCGCATACACTTTGGCTTGCTCTTTAATCAGCCACATAGGGTACAGCTACTTGCCGTGCCACTAAGGGTAGGGTTTTGAAAGATGAATGGAGAGTATTCATAGCTCTTCTATAACACCCCGCCAAATTACCATCTGACGGCGTGTTAATTTCGGTCCCACAGTTAACAGTTACGTCCTCTATATGAGACGTTTAAAGAAATCGCATTTAATTTTATTCAAAAATTAACTTTTAAAAACACAAGTTAAAAATCCCAAAATAGAAACACTGTTGTGATCGTATCCATAAGCCAACAGTATTTAAACAGTATAGAAGTTTTAAATGCGAAAGTAAATAATGTTCTTTAAAATCAAATGCTGACTCCACGGCCAGTCATGCAGCAAACACAGTGGAAGCATACCTCTTAAGGACCTGAGAATAACAACACGCAAAAACAGGTCAACAAATAATGTTGGTGAATCTACAGGTTTAAAGTAATGTAACAGTATCTGAAAAATAGTTATCAGTAAAATAGTTTAGTTTTCTTGACCACGAGATTCTATCGTTTGCATAAACCGAGCACCTGAATACTAGCAATGACCCGAGTATAGAAGCCACTATACCCGACCTTACCTCGTAAAATGTTATACCCTTGTTCAAATGTATTTAATGTTCAAATTAAATGCGCCACTGTTTTTATAGCGGGTGAGGTTGTCAACCTAACGGATCCGTCCATCTAAATTATGCTTACACCGATGGTATTAAAAGTATTCAAGCTAGAGGCTTTTTGAACAAACTCATTATGCATATGTGTAGTACTCATATCAATATAAAAGTATTTGAAAATGTAAATATAAGAGCGTGTATTCTCATCCCCGAAAACATGTAAAAAGCGGGACTGTAGACTCACCTTTGAATAAGCTCGGAATGAAAAGTGAACAATTAACTTGTACAGTTTATAGCCGAGTAGTGCAACCTAAGTATACGTATGTAGGTTGGTCAATATATGTATCTTATATAAGTGTGGTTTCATAGTGTACATTGTCTTATTGCTCGACTCGACGCGTTTCAAAGTAAAAGTCAACTATATCATGCAAGTCAAACAAAGTCAACCGAAGTCAAACCAAAAGTCAAACTTGGTCAAAGTAGTCAACTAAAGTCAACATCAGTAGTTTCATGTCAAATATTGGTCAATAAGTCAAACCTAAGTCAAACAATACGTTTTAGGTCATGAATGATCATTTTCACAATTTCAGTTTATCGTCATGCACAAAGTTTATGAACACGTAGCATACTTAGCACATTATCTCATAGTACAGAATTCAATTAATTATGAAAAACTCCAGATCATAAATATACTTAAAATCAATTGCAAAAATTCCATCCAGGGACTCATACGACAATTAAAAGTCAGGAATCAGAAGGGATACATTTGGGGTTTGCCAAGTCATTTTCTGACTGCGCACTGATTTCATTTTGGCTATAACCGGAGTTAGGAACATGCAATTGCTACAAGAACAGTGGCCATAGTTCAAGGATAAATCAAAGTAACACATATCAAAAATCGAGCAACTTTTGTTTAGCCAATTTGTACAGTTTATTCGTGCAAGTTGAACATTCAGTTTTCAGCTCAAATCAGAATTCACATAAAGTATAGCTCTATTGTGCCCAATGCATAAGGTTTTAGAGATTGACATAAACTAACAATAATTCAAATATCATGTTAAGTTTCATTTTCCAGAAGCATACAAGCTCAAACAATTCACATAATCCACAGAGTACAAAACCGTGTGCAATTTACAGATTCGATTCTCATTTAGTTAGTCACATTCGCACGCGATTATTCGAAGATCTAGATACAATTAGCCTATGATATCCACATGAAAGATGAATTAATTTTTGTCTAGGTTTCAAATATGTAAAGTTTTAATCACAGAAATTAACATATTTTATCATACAAGGTTATTTTCATGCAAGTGCTGTATAAAACTACTTTTACACTAATTCTAGCATATCTTGGGCTATACATAAGCAAACGACATGATATCCTAGTCTAACTTGAGTGTGTTTAAATTATATTTCCAGTGGTATAAGTCTCACATGGCAATTCATTTTCTATCAATACCAGATTTCTGATCAAGCAACAAAAACACAACGATAATTCAAATCGACATAACTTAATCATACGGAAAAGAAATCAAGCGAATCCAAAGCCTAAACTCAATAGTTTTTCGCAAGGAATCTGATTATAACATAATAATTAACATTTGGAAAACTTAATTTTTCTGATCAAACAAATACAAATTAGTTTTTAAACCCTAGCGCATCAAACAATCAAAATAACGATTACAATTAACACGTACGCGTATAGACTTGAGCAATTGACAACATAACTATGAAACTCACATGAAAATCAAATTTTAAGAATTAGGGTTTATGCAATTATACCTTGGATCACAAAATTGTTTATACCAATGGATAGAGAACGAGGAGATGAACGCGATCCGTGTATAACATTTTAGCTAATTTTGAAAGATGAAGGTATGGTGGTGATGGTGATGGTCGACGATGGGAGGAGAGGGAGGAGGGAAAAGCTGCGTTCTTTGTTTCTAATTAGGTTTATGGAAAAGAATACAAGTACTAGTTAATTTATACATGGACTAAATACCCCTAATTGCACTTAAGTCCCTCCATTAGCCAAAAATTAACAAAATAAGGGGGGAGGGGAGGGGGGTTCGGCCGAATGGGGCCCTCATGGGGTTCCCGGGCTCTTGTTTTGCAATCCCGTGTAATCGTTGTCCGTTTTAAGTGCCGTTTAGTCGTACCGAAGGCCCGAAACGCTAACACGATCGTTAAACGCAACCAATTGTTTAATTTATTAAAAACCCAATAAATTAAATATTTTAAAATTTTAATAATTAATAAAATTAATTATTAAAATAAACCCGAGCGTTTCGTTGCTCAAAAAGCTATGATCAAAATCGTATCGTGTTTATCGTATTTTATTATCCGAAATATTTATTTGAATTAATATCGACCCATATTAATTATTAAACCCCTCCGAAGATCAAGTACGCATTTAATACACGTAAACACATAAAAGTTAAATAATCGCCGTTAAATAAACTAACGGAAGGTTAACGGAAGTAACCGAAAAATCAGGGTTGTTACATTACCCACTTGTTATTGAAAATTTCATCCCGAAATTTTAGTGATCGTCCGTTGAAGTAGTTTCCTCGGGAAACAGTTGCGGATATTTCAGCCTCATCTGGTCTTCATGCTCCCACGTGAACTCTGGTCCTCTTCTCGCGTTCAACCGAACTTTAACGATAGGAATTCTGCTTTGCTTCAACTGTTTGACCTCTCGGCCCAAGATTTCAACAAGTTCCTCAATGAAATGAAGTTTGTCGTCGATACGTAGTTCCTCTAAAGGAATAATCAAATTATCACCGGCTAGGCACTTCTTTAGATTGGATACATGGAAAACGTCATGAATACCGCTGAGTGCTTGTGGCAGTTCCAATCTGTAAGCTACTGGTCCAACTCTTTCAGTTATCCCAAACGGTCCAACATATCTAGGAATCAGTTTACCTCGTTTCCCAAATCGTACAACACCCTTCCAAGGTGATACCTTAAGCATAACCTTGTCACCAACTTGGAACTCTATGTCCTTCCGTCTAACATCGACGTAACTCTTTTGACGACTTCGAGCCGTTCTCAATCGTTCCTGAATCTGTAGAACTTTCTCAATTGTCTCCTGAATAATCTCAGGACCTGTCAACTGACTATCTCCCAACTCGCTCCAACAAACTGGAGATCTACACTTCCTTCCATATAACGCTTCAAAAGGTGAAGCTTTAATGCTCGTATGGTAGCTGTTATTGTATGAGAACTCAGCTAGTGGTAAATACTTATCCCATCCGTTTCCAAAATCAATGACACATGCTCTCAACATGTCCTCAAAAGTCTGAATAGTTCGTTCGCTCTGGCCATCCATCTGGGGGTGATATGCTGTACTCATATCTAAACGGGTCCCCATTGCTTTCTGTAACGACTGCCAAAACCTGGAAGTAAATCTGCTGTCACGGTCGGATATGATAGATATAGGCACTCCATGCCTAGAGACGACTTCCTTAATGTAGATCTGAGCCAACTTCTCCATTTTATCAGTTTCCCTTATCGGTAAAAAGTGTGCGGACTTAGTGAGACGATCCATGATAACCCAAATAGTATCGTGACCTCCCGCCGTTCTTGGTAGTTTCATAATGAAGTCCATGGAAATACCTTCCCACTTTCACTGGGGAATCTCTGGTTGAGTTAATAATCCTGATGGCTTCTGATGTTCAGCCTTGACTTTGGCGCAAGTCATGCACTTCCCGACATAAGTAGCAATGTCAGCTTTCAAATTTAGCCATCAATAAAATGCCTTCAAATCCTGGTACATTTTATCTAATCCCGAATGAATTGAGTATCTCGACTTCTGTGCTTCCTCCAACACTAGTTCCCTCAATCCACCAAACTTTGGTACCCAAACTTGGTTAGCAAAGTACCGTGTTCCATCCTCCTTGATGTCAAACTTCTTATCCATCCCTTTGAGAAATTCAACATCAACATTCTCTTGTTTCATGGCTTCTTGTTGTGCTTCGCGGATTTGTGATGTGAGATTCGTACGGACAACTATGTTAAGCGCTTTAACCCTAAGAGTTTTCTCTCACTCCTTTCTACTTAAGGCATCTGCCACAACATTCGCCTTGCCCGGATGGTATTGAAGTTCGCAGTTATAATCGTTAAGTAGTTCCATCCAACGTCGTTGTCTCATGTTAAGCTATTTCTGATCGAATATGTGCTGTAAACTCTTATGTTCAGTGAAGATAGTGAACTTGGTTCCAAACAGGTAGTGTCTCCACATTTTAAGTGCAAAGACAACAGCTCCTAACTCAAGATCGTGCGTAGTGTAGTTCTGCTCGTGTATCTTTAACTTACGCGATCCATAAGCAATAACTTTGTTTCGTTGCATAAGCACGCAACCCATTCTTTGACGTGAGGCATCACAATAAACCACAAAATCTTCACTTCCCTCGGGTAGAGACAATACTGGTGCAGTTGTTAACTTCTCCTTCAACAACTGAAATGCAGTCTCTTGCGGTTCTGACCACTCAAACTTCTTGCCTTTATGAGTCAACGTGGTTAATGGTCGGGCGATCTTAGAGAATCCTTCAATGAATCTCCGGTAGTAACCAGCTAGACCCAAAAATTTCCTAATCTGCGTTGGCGTCTTTGGAGTTTCCCAATTCTTAACCGACTCAATCTTTGCTGGATCGACCTGTATTCCATTGGCCCCTACAACATGGCCAAGAAATTGTACTTCTGGTAACCAAAAGTCACACTTAGAGAACTTTGCATACAACTACTCTTCTCTAAGCATAGTCAATATCGAACGTAGATGCTGCTCGTGCTCTTCTCTGTTCTTGAAGTACACCAATATATCATCAATGAACACAATGACGAATTTATCTAGGTATGGCTTACACACACGGTTCATTAGGTCCATGAACACTGCTGGTGTGTTCGTTAAACCAAACAACATCACTGTAAACTCATAATGCCCATAACGTGTTCTAAACGCTGTCTTCGGGACATCAGTTTCTTTAACTCTCAATTGATGATACCCGGATCTCAAATCAATCTTTGAATAACAACTAGATCCTTGTAGCTGATCAAATAAGTCATCAATCCTCGGTAGCAGATACCGATTCTTGATTGTTAGCTTGTTCAATTCTCTGTAGTCGATACACAATCTCATTGACCCATCCTTCTTCTTAACAAACAGGACTGGAGCTCCCCAAGGCGAAGAACTCGGTAGAATAAATCCCTTGTCTAACAACTCTTGTAATTGACTAGACAACTCTTGAAGTTCTAGGGGTGCAAGTCTTTACGGTGCGCGAGCCACCGGTGCCGTTCCTGGCACTAAGTCTATCTGAAACTCAATTTCTCAATGCGGTGGGAGACCAGGTAATTCCTTCGGAAAAACTTCAAGAAATTCCTTAATTATAGGAACGTCTTCGGGTCTCCTTTCTTCTGGTACAATTTGGCTTACATGAGCCAAGAACGCGATACATCCCTTTCTCACATACTTCTGGACTTTCAAGCAGTTAATGAGATGTAATTGTGAGCCATTCTTTTCACCATAAATCATCATAGGTTTACCGTCAGCAATAGGAATACGAATAGCCTTTTGGTCACAGACCACCTCGGCTTTGTTATCAGCTAACCAGTCCATTCCAACCACAAGGTCAAAACTTCCCAGTTTAATAGGTATCACATTAATGCTAGAGGGCTTAGTTTCTAACGTCAAAGTACAATCACGATAAATCTTATCAGCTCTCATCAAGTTACCATTCCCTAGTTCTATGGAATACACGTTATCTAAAGAAGAAACAGGTTTCTTAACATTGTGACAAATATCCTTAGATATAAAATTTCTATCGGCCCCAGTATCAAACAAAACATAAACATTGAAATAGTTGGGCGAGAACGTACCTTTAACTGAGTTAAGGTCATTGCATGTCCCACTGGGGTGATGGGTGGTTGCAGTTCCTTGAGTGGGTCCATCTTTCTTCTTCCTCGGGCAGTCCTTCGCGTAATGGCCTGTTTCGCCACACGTAAAGCACCTATTTTTTATTGATGTTGACCTTACAATCTAGGGCCAGGTGACCCTTCTTTTGACACTTGATGCAAACCAACATTTTGCATCCCCTATGGTGATGCCTTCCACATTTTCCACACAATGGTAGTTTTCCCTTGTAATTTGTGTTGGATGAAGATCCTTTCTCAAAGTTACGGGGCATCTCTTGCCTCTCACCTCAGTTATGTACGAGACTTCCAACAATGTTCTCAATTCGTTTTCTTTTTTCCATTAACTTCATTTCCAGTAACAGGCATCTCTTTTCCTTCCGATCGGCTAACTTGCTTCATCCTTTTTATCGCCATGTTGATGACTCCGAGTATTGTCTTTGGTTGATGGGAAAGGACAAAACCAAACACTTCCATTGGCAATCCCGACATGTACCTCTCGATTGCTCTTCCCACTGATGAGACCAAATGTGGGCAAAGCAATGATAGCTCCCGGAATCGGTTAGTGTAACTAGCAATGTCGTTTCCAATGACCCTTAGGTTCAGAAGTTCATTTTCCCACCTTATCCGCTCTCTTCTGGGACAATATTTCTCAATCGTGCAATCAAAACCTGCAGCTATAAGGGCTTCCATCACACGCTGGTTAACGAGTTCTTCCACTTGAGCCTCGAGCATTTCTGTAGTAAACATGGTCTCCTTCTACACAAACGATACATCGAAGTAAGATCAATGAAAAACAGAATTATTAAAAATATACTAGCAACGAGTGTTGAAGACTAGTAAATAATAGTACGAAAAGATTCGCTAGTAGTGAGAAGTAGTGTAAGTAGTGATAGTAGTGACACTAGTGGTAGTAGTAGTGTAACTGGTGTTATGTAGTGATAGTAGTGATAGTAACACTAAGTAGTAACATTAATGGCAATAGTAGTAGTATAACATAACATAAGTATTATGATCATACAAAGTTACTAAATATAGAATATTACCGCATGCAATAAAAGATAATAGTTACTAATAGCATAATCCACCATTAATATAAATAAAATCCAAGAGTGATAACCCAAATTCCAAAGTAGTAAACCAAACAATAAACATAATGTGCTAATAGCCCGGTTTATAACACCCGGTAAGTCTTATATAAAGAAAGTATGGCGGATGAAAAAGGAAAAGAAGCTCATGGTCAGCGACCCTTCACTTCCTCTTCTGTCGGGTACGGAAGGCAGGTCCATCATTTCTCGGCCTATTACGTTCCGCCTTTAACGCAGCAACCCTGGCAGTTAAGGCTGCTATCAATCTCGACATCTCAACGAACCTCGCTTCAGCCTCGTACGTATAAGTATTTATACCCGTGACTCTTTCCTCCATTCTCTCAAGATCATCGGGGTGCAGATATGTCCTAGCAATATCGCTCAAGGCGTTAACACGATCGACAATATCCCTGTTACAGTTAGTATGAACCAAATCCAATGCATAAAGGTTCACGGGATGGTTAGGTATATAATGCAGAGCAGGTGCTGGTGCTGGGGCTGGAGCATTTACCTCAGCCACACTGGAGTCGCTGTCTCAGCTTCCTGAATCCTGTGACATCTAACTCATAGTACAAGAACATAAACGAAACAGATTAGTCAAGTAAATAACGTTAGTCACAAAGTACTCATGCAATGACTAAGTCCCGATCGTAGTCTAGACTCATCAAGGTGTCCTAATGACCAAATCAGACACACTAATGCAAGTCCTAGTTTCCCTACGAACCGTTAGCTCCGATACCAACTATAACACCCCGCCAAATTATCATCTGACGGCGTGTTAATTCCGGTCCCACAGTTAACAGTTACGCCCTCTATATGAGACGTTTAAAGCAATCGCATTTAATTTTATTCAAAAATTAACTTTTAAAAACACAAGTCAAAAATCCCAAAATAGAAACACTGTTGTGATCGTAACCACAAGCCAACAGTATTTAAACAGTATAGAAGTTTTAAATGCGAAAGTAAATAATGTTCTTTGAAATCAAATGCTGACTCCACGGCCAGTCATGCAGCAAACATAGCGGAAGCATACCTCTTAAGGACCTGAGAATAATAACACAAACAGGTCAACAAATAATGTTGGTGAATCTACATGTTTAAAGTAATGTAACAGTATCTGTAAAACAGTTATCAGAAAAATAGTTTAGTTTCCTTGACCACGAGATTCTATCGTTTGCATAAACCGAGCACCTGAATACTAGCAATGACTCGAGTATAGAAGCCACTATACCCGACCTTACCTCGTAAAATGTTATACACTTGTTCAAATGTATTTAATGTTCAAAGTAAATGCACCACTGTTTTTATAGCGGGTGAGGTTGTCAACCTAACGGATCCGTCCATCTAAATTGTGCTTACACCGATGGTATTAAAAGTATTCAAGCTAGAGGCTTTTTGAACAAACTCATTATGCATATGTGTAGTACTCATTTCAATATAAAAGTATTTGAAAATGTAAATATAACAGTGTAACAACCCAAACCAATAACCAATCGATTATGCGAAACAAAAAATATATATATTTTTTTAACAGTGGAGTGCGCGGCGCGCACAGGCCTCAATTCAGTTCTGTCCCAATTTGCAAATTTTCAAATAAAGATCTCCCACTTCCCGACATAATTAGACGAAACACTTTTCATAACATGTTCTAATATGGAAAACTCATACATTTCAAACATAAAATGAGTTTTACAAAACGAGGCCCACATCGGCCGTTTTACGAGTTTCATACAAAAGTTCGAGTTTCGACCACACTAGTTTAAATTCCAAACGACACTATGAGCATGGTGTTTGGGGTTAAACTACCTAAATCTCGGTCAAAATCCAAAAGTTATCACATCCCAAAAGCGTCCCCTAAACAACAAGCGGGATCTCTAATCCAATCGAAGGCCCTTACCCTTGTCAACGCCGGAGCCTATAAAAAGATAAACAACGAGAGGGTAAGCAAATCTTAGTGAATGCAATAATTATACCCATATATATATATAATATACCTACTTGCAATCACTTACACATATACCGCATACACGCTAGCAATACAATTAGCATACCATCTCAAGTACAAAGCTAATAATCTCCAACAAACCGCTACTAGATTAATCAATAACATATAATCGACATAATATAATATGCTAGAAAACAATACACAACCATGGTTAACCATTCTCGCGTCATGGTGCTACCGGCTCTTTGGTTCACACCATACGCATTTGTCATGATGCTACCGGCTCTTTGGTTCGCATCACAACTCGAGTCATACTCATGCTAGAGTGCTACCGGCTCTTTGGTTCACACTCTAACAACACTAAAGTGCTACCAGCTCTTTGGTTCACACCCTAACAAATCGTGCTATAGCGCTACCGGCTCTTTGGTTCACACTATAACATACGTACTATGACGCTACCGGCTCTTTGGTTCACATCATAGCACGCTCGCACATACTATGGCATTACCGGCTCTTTGGTTCATACCATAGCATACAAATAAATACATTACATACATATGCATATAATCATTCCACTCACCTTAACGATTTGGTGACGGTTTTATACTTCCGCAAGCTTCAAAGCAAAGTACCTAATATAATAAGTACTTCAATCAACTCACAAAAACTAGTTGGACTAAATACCAACAATTTCACTTATGTGCATTTTAATGACTTAAATGCCCCATTTTCACCAAAACCGCCCTTTAAGGGTCAAGACCATCATTAATCACTTAAAAGCTAGTGATTAAGGTCCAACAACACTAACTATTACACAATTAGGGCATTTCATACCCATTTTTCCCAATTAGGTCAATCATTAGCCCTTTGACTAATTTAAAGTCAACACACCCATTTCAGGTTATCTACTAACCCATCTAACACCCATTTACTAATTAACTAGGTGTTCTAGTGATTAACTAACCAATTAGAACTCATAAACATCAATTAACATTTTGAAACCCTAGGTTAGTCACCATTGAGTCTTCATGACTCCCTCTTACCCAAGAACACCCAAAATCATTAATTATGGGTTTTATGTTCATCACTATCCCAAACCCTAACCCTTACATAAAATCAAAGTAAGGAAATTAAAGTTAGAACATACCACTACAACCACAACGGAGCTAGAGAGGAGATGAACAACTTTAATACCCGCACTTTGGTCCGAGAACAACTTCTTCCTCTTGGATTTAAGCTTTCTCACTCAAGAATTACACCCTCTCTAAAATTTAAGTGAAGAGGATAAGGTTGTTGATAATGGAGTTAATGATACTCCACAAACTGACCAACTGGCCTTTAACTCATCCACAAGTGCAATTACTAAAATGACCATCAAAATATCTGAATAAAAGAGCAGAAACACGGCTACAGTGTTAGTGCGCCACGCGCACTATTAAGGGTGCGCTGAGCGCACCTAGCTCAGATCCGTCTCTGACTTCTGTTTAATTGCACAATCATTTCCACACTTTATGTACTCTATTTACACTGCTGTACAATGAAGATTATGGTCTTACAACTCTCCCCCACTTGAATAGGAGCGCGTCCTCGTGATACAAGCCGCATGACAAGAGGGAAGATAAACCAACACAAATTCTTCGGACTCCCAAGTAAATTCGGAACCTTTACTACGACGCCATTGAACTTTAAAAGTCCTAACCTCTTTATGTCTCAACCTTTTGACCTTCTCATCGATTATGGCAATCGGCTCCTCAATATACTCTAACTTATTGTTTAGCTCAATCTCGTCTAATGGTACCCATGATGAACCATCCGCAAGACATTTACGGATATGGGAAACATGAAATGTATTATGGATCCCCGCAAGCTCTTCAGGTATTTCCAAACGATATGCGACTTCACCGACACGAGCTAAAACCTTAAATGGCCCAATAAACCGAGGAGCTAACTTTCCTCGCTTTCGAAACCGAATAATACCCTTCCATGGCGAAACCTTAAGCATCACCATGTCACCTTCTTGAAATTCGATCATTCTCCTACGTTTGTCGGCGTACGACTTTTGTCTATCTTGAGCCTTTTTCAAATGAGCCCGAATCATATCAATCTTGCTATTCGTCTCTAAAACCAAATCGGTACTCCCGATTTCCTTTTGACCAATTTCACCCCAACAAATCGGAGTTCGACATCTACGCCCATAAAGCATCTCATATGGCGGCATCCCGATACTAGTATGATAACTATTATTGTACGAGAATTCCACCAAAGGCAAGTGCTCATCCCAACTACCACCGAAATCAATAATACACGCCCGTAACATATCCTCCAATGTTTGATTCGTACGTTCGGTTTGACTGTCCGTTTGAGGATGATACGCCGTGCTCAATTTCAATTGCGTACCCATATCTTCATGAAACTTTTCTCAAAATCTAGATGTAAAGCGAGTATCTCGATCAGAAATAATAGATATAGGAACTCCGTGTCGAGAGATGACCTCCTTGATAAACAACTTAGCCAAGGTCTCCGACGATATTGCTTCCCGAATGGGAAGAAACAAAGAACTTTTCGTCAATCGATCAACTATAACCCAAATCGAATCAAATTGGGTTCTTGCCGTTTTAGGTAACTTTGTGATGAAATCCATGGTAATGTGCTCCCATTTCCATTTCGGGATTTCTAACGGTTGTAACTTACCATACGGCTTTTGGTGCTCATCCTTAACTTGCAAACACGTGACGCATTGCTCAACATACTTTACAACATCACGTTTCATGCCCGGCCACCAATAATCTTTCCTTAAGTCAAGATACATTTTCGTCGCTCCCGGATGAATGGAATACTTTGACTTATGTGCTTCATCAAGTAGCACTTGTCGATAATCACCCATCTTAGGCACCCACACTCTTCCTTGAAAAGACAACAAACCATGCGAGCCCGTAGTAATGAACTCCGATTGCCCCACAATTCGTTCCGCATGCTTGTTGTGAACGTAAGCCTCTATTTGAATCACACCAAGTTTTTCAAGAAAATCGTTAGTAATAATCATACGTAACAATCCCAATCGTAACGCCGGGTGATGACTCTTTCGACTTAACGCATCCGCGACCACATTCGCCTTGCCCGGATGATAAAGTATCTCACAATCATAGTATTTTACCACATCTATCCACCTACGTTGCCGATAATTCAAATCTCTTTAATCGAAAAGATGTTTTAAACTCTCGTGATCCGAATAAATCATACACTTGACACCATACAAGTAATGGCGCCAAATTTTCAACGCATGCACAACCGCCGCCAACTAAAGATCATGAGTCGGATATCTCGTTTCGTGTTCCTTTAATTGTCGAGAGGCATAAGTGATGACTTTACCCCGTTGCATTAGAACACAACCGAGCCCATTTAAAGAAGCATCACAATAGACCGTCATGTCTTCCACCCCTTCCGGCAAAACTAGCACCGGAGCTTAACACAACTTCTCTTTTAACAAGTGAAAAGCAATTTCTTGCTCGTTCTCCCAATTAAATCTCGCATTCTTTCTCGTCAATTTCGTCAATGGAGAAGCAATCTTAGAAAAGTCTTGGATAAACCGATGATAATAACCGGCCAATCCGAGAAAACTTCGGATTTTCGTAGGCGTAGTCGGTCGTCCCTAACTCTTTACCGTCTCTATCTTCCCCGAATCTACTTGAATACCATTTTCGTTCACAATGTGGCCAAGGAATTGAACTTCCCTTAGCCAAAATTCACATTTGGAGAATTTAGCATACAACTTCTCCTTCCGCAACGTCTTTAACACACTCCGCAAATGATGTTCATGTTCCTTCATACTCTTCGAATAGACAAGTATGTCGTCGATGAACACAATTACCGACTTGTCCAACATAGGTTGGCACACTCGGTTCATAAGATCCATGAATGCCGCCGGTGCATTCGTAAGACCAAAAGGCATAAATACGAATTCAAAATGCCCATAACGCATTCGAAAAGCCGTTTTCTCGATGTCTTCCTCACGGACCCGCATTTGGTGATAGCCGGACCGTAGGTCAATTTTTGAGAAATACGTTGCACCTTGGAGTTGGTCAAACAAATCGTCAATCCTAGGCAATGGATAACGATTCTTGATCGTCACTTTATTCAACTCCCGATAATCGATGCACATCCGCATACTACCATCCTTCTTCTTCACGAATAAATCCGGAGCGTCCCATGGCGAAGCACTCGGTCGGATAAAACCCTTATCAAGTAGCTCTTGGGTTTGATTTAACAACTCTCGCATTTTCTTCGGCGCTAAACGATAAGGAGTTTTAGCAATGGGGGTAGCCCCCGGAACCAACTCAATGCGAAATTCAACTTGTCTTTTCGCCGGAACACCCGGTAACTCATCCGGAAAAACGTCTTCAAATTCATTCACCACCGGAATTTCACGA
The DNA here is from genome assembly GCF_046630445.1 of Rutidosis leptorrhynchoides. Classification (NCBI taxonomy): domain Eukaryota; kingdom Viridiplantae; phylum Streptophyta; class Magnoliopsida; order Asterales; family Asteraceae; genus Rutidosis; species Rutidosis leptorrhynchoides. The sequence goes on along the minus strand of NC_092342.1, from coordinate 254,278,818 downwards.
ATGGATGGTGGCTCATCTCGAGTATCAAAAACATGGGCAAGAAAAGCCATGCCACCACCAACAAGAAAACGACGTGCCCGTGCAAAAGTGCATGTCGGCACAAGTCTTCTTCGTTTATCGCCATGAATAATTAACTCTCCCCCACTTGGGGTCTTCACTCGAATAGATTTTTCATGGCATGCAATATCGGCTCTATTATGATCGAGCCAATCCATACCAACAACGATATCAAAATCACCCAAAGTCATCGGGATGAGATCGATTTTAAAGTTTTCGACACCAAACACAACATTACAATTTTTACACACATCAACCACTAGCACCGTCTTTCCATCCACTATTTCAACTTCTACCGGACGACTTAACTTAGCTAACGGTTTATTAAGTTTAGGCACAAATTTTGGTGACATAAACGACAAGTTTGCACCACTATCAAAGAGTATCCTTGCCGGATTGGAATTAACCATGAAAGTACCTGAGACAACTTCGCTAGATTGCTTGGCCTCCTCATTGGTCATTAAATAATTTCGACCCCTAACCGTACCTGCCGCCTTCTCTAGTCGCTTAACATTATCGTTGCGCAATTCGGGACACTCCGGCCTCTTGTGCCCCTCTTTGTTATAATTAAAACAAACGATTTGGTTAGAAGATGAGTTCGTACAATCACGGGCCAAGTGCCCTTGTCGACCACAATTGCAGCACGTGGGCCCAAAACTCTTAGAAGCCCCCTTTTTCGCACTACCGACGCTCTCAGTCACACTCTTGTTCTTCTTGTTCGAGTGGCTAGTAGCTTCAAATTTTCGTTTGCTAAAGGTGAAGTCACTCTTTCTTGGAGCAAGCGACTCAAAACCCTTAGCGATATCAAATAGCTCATCAAAAGTCTTCGCCGAATTCCTATTAATCCTTTCTTGATAGTTATCATTCAAGGTTCGGTAGAAATCTTCTTTCAACATGTGATCGTTCCCGTCATACTGTAACGACCCGGATTTTTCCGATCGTTTTACACTTATAAGATTAATATTTACATAAATTAAAACTTACCAACATGATAAGCAATCTAAATTGTTGAGATTTATGATTTTGAAAAGAGTTTTACATAACGTTTAACCGTCTAGTTTGACCGATGATATCACGAACTATACAATATATGTTAATTATACGTTTGTGTATATATATGTATATATACATATTTAACATGATTTAAGGATGTTTAAATATCTCATTTTGTATTAATAACAATAAGTTATAAGTATATTTTGAAACTACTAACTTAAGCTTTCAAAACGATAACTATACGTAACGTTATTTGACATAAATACTTACGACCTATAATGTTTATACATATATCGTATATATAATGTATTTAATCACTTTTAAAGACTTAAATACATAAAACAATATAAGTATATTCACAAAAGATAGCTATATTTGAATCCTCATTCCATTTTTCACAAGATTTCTATACGTATATCTAGAGTATATGTACTCGTATCATACCTAGCTTCTATACGTATTTACTATTGGTATATACACATCAAATCACCACCAACCAGCCCTTGTTCATGCCTTATGTATAAGGTAACTACTTTTGTTATTTAGTATGACAATTTCACATGATTAAAAGATCTTTTCACAAAATTACAAATTTATACACCTTTTACACCACCATAAATACATGCATCCATTTTCAATTTTTGGAACATCATTTCTCTAGCTAAACACACACACTTACTAGCCTCATGTCTCTCTAAGAACTCCAGCAAAAATCCTCTCAAGAATCACCTTAAACACCACCATAAAAAGATCAACAAAAACACTACAAAAATACAACTTTCAATTCAAGTTTATGTCTTAAGTTGCTTCCAATCTTTCATCCAATTTCATCACTCTTTTGGTTCTAGGTTTTTACTCCTCTTTTACAGCAATCTTGTCCAAGTAACTTGAGGTAGTAACTTTGTTCATAACCTTATTCGATTCATATATATATAGCTATCTTATTGTATGGTATACAATTTTAACAACAAAAACATAGTTTGAATGATTTCAAACTTGTTTGCAAACTAAATAGATCCTTCTAACTTAACTTTTAAAATACTTCAAGACCTGTAATATAACTTAAATATATGCTAATTTAACAAGGTATAACTTGGTTTTTCAAAGAATACCTTAAAAAAAACTGTTTTTATGACGTCAGAGTGCAACCGGGGGCTGTTTTGGGTTGGATAATTAAAAACCATCTTGAACTTTGAATTGGAGGTTTATATTCTGGAAAAATGATATTTCTTATGAATATGTTAACACATAAAAATTTCATGATTTAATTCATAGTATAAGTATTTTTAGAAAAATGGTCATTAAATGATGTTTTTGTAACAAAAATGATTAACTTCATAAGTTTCACCAAAATTTGACCTATGACCTATGATTTCGAATACAAACTAAGGTATTTACAGTTCATATTCTTAAAGAGGGACTCGATCCAAGGAAGTGGAAAGTTGAATCAACGAAAACGGAATTGTAACGAAGAAATTATGACCAAAACAAAATCGGATATCCAAGACTAGTTTAGCCACGAAAATAATTGGAGAAAATTAAATAAATCACATCTTCCTAAAGTAACATGATATTTTATACATATGTACTCATAATTTAATTTTATATGGTTCAGGATCACCCGTAAACAATACGAGAAGATTAATCATAAGATCCCATGATTGTACGCAACACGTCATTTGACAACACCGGTACTTTATGTACGCAACACGTCATTTGACAACACCGGTACCATGGGTCAAGATTAATCTCGACCAATAAATATACGATGGGGGTTTTATTTATTTCATTGGGGGTTTATTAAACAACTAAATATGAATCATTAAAATTGAATTACTAACATCGGACTGCTAACTACGGACTAAGGAATTATTAAAAGTATTATAAGTATATATATGTGACGATTGTTTAAAAAGAAAAGGTATTGATATATTATATATGGATAGGTTCGTGATATCAATCGGAGACCAAGTCGAAATTACATATCTTCAAGACAAAAGTGAGTATATAGTCCCACTTTTAAACTCTAAATATTTCGGGATGAGAATACATGTATTTTATGTTTTACGCTATGGACACAAGTAACTGAAAAATATATTCTACGTTGAGTTGTACCACTGGCATACTTCCCTGTAGCTTGGTAACTAATATTTACAGCGGTATTGTAAACGCGAATCCTGTTGATAGATCTATCGGGCCTGACAACCCCAACCGGACTGGATGAACAGTATTCAACGGTTGCACAGTACTTCGTTTCGTGACTACACCTTGGTACGGTGTAGTAAGATTTCATAATAAAGGGAATATGCGACGTGATTAAATGTTAAGTATGGTTACCAAGTGCTCAACCACTTAGAATATTTTTATTAAAATGTTTATATATGAAATCTTGTGTTCCATTGTTATAACGCTGCTAGCATCAAACCTATATATCTCACCAACTTTATGTTGACGTTTTAAAGCATGTTATTCTCAGGTATGAATTAAGTCTTCCGCTGTGCATTAGCTCATGTTAAGGATACTACTTGGGACCTTTTAAGCCATGATACAAAGACGTTGCATTCGAGTCATTGGAGTTCAATAGAGAATATAAATAAGTAAATGACAGATTAGGTCATTTGGATATTATGAAATGTTAGACGAAAATGTCAAATATTGATGTAATGATAGTTTGCCTTTTAAGAATAAATGCAACGTTTGTAAAATGTATCATATAGAGGTCAAGTACCTCGCAATGTTATCATATGTTATTGTATTCGTCCCTATGGATTGGGTCGGGTCGTCTCATGTGGTATCAGAGCGTTGGTCTTAGCGAACCAGGCCTTGCATTAGTGTGTCTAACTGGTAGTTGTTAGGATGTATTAGTGAGTCTGGACTTTGACCGTGTCTACATGTCAAAAGTTTTGCTTATCATATCTAGTCGAAAATCATCTGCTTATCATCCTTAAGAATTGCCTACTTAGTATTCTTAAGTCTAGACACGTCTTACTGCATTTGGTGCATCGATAGTGTATAGACAAAATTCGTATCCTAGCGTATCTGTTGCTATAGACATTGCCTGACGAATTTCAAAGATTCTCCGTAATTCACGGGATTTTGAGTATTATAAATACATATGTAAATTATGTATTGAAGAATACCAAACCCAACTCCTATAATCTATTCCAAACCAAAAATTCATTTCCCCGACTGTACAACATGAACTCCGCGTCCAGTTTGAATTCCTCCGACTCCGACAGCTACGCTGATATGGATTTCCATTCGGGCTCCGAAGGCAGCGTCACTGGAATGGATCAACCAATTTCTCATCATCTATTCTGGATGAATTGGGGATGGGTTCGTAGTATACTAAATTATTGGAGACAAGAAGAAGGTGATCCCTTTCACCCACCGAATTTCCCCATTGGCGACGAACCTGAAGCACTTACCGGCGAACCTGTTCGAGAAACCATTTTCTCTCTCATTTCTCGAGTATCTCGTCACGATTATATCCTATCCCATATTTCGGATCTTGTTCATTCGCTCACTCCAACCGCCAATCATCCTGGTGTACTAGCAGAAATTAACGAACTTCGCGCTCGTGTGACGGCTTTGGAGAACACGGTGCGAAGGTTACAAACACCAGCAGCAGCACCAGCAGCATAACCAGTACCGTTAACAACATCAACCTCGCAATCTTCAGTACCAGTAGCATCATCGATGTCAACGACATCATCAGCATCAACACCAACCGTATCATTACCACCACCAACAATCACATCCGCACCACGTACCTCAACATCATCATCTGAACTTCGAATATGATCTTTGTTCTACATATCATTCTACACCGATTACCTCTTCTTTACGTATCGTTCTTCGTTCGACATGACGATTATGTAATCTCTAATGTTTTGGAGATTATGTAATCTAGTAATAACGATAAATCAAATGAGTTGAATATTTTATTGACTCATTAAATTCATAGTTACCTCCGAAGAAAATATATATGCAAATATATTTTCATAAAGATTGTAATTAAAAATTTCATTCGTACAAACTGTTAATGATGAAAATATTTTAACGGGTGGGTAGTACCCAAGGAATATTTAGAATTCACATTAACAAGTTACACTGTACATTCTTCGAATCTGATTCAACGATCATTTATTATCCTACTTACAATTACCGATATACGTATCCGTTCACCCCAGATTAACCATTTCCATTTAAATTTCATATTTGGATTTTTACCTATCCGAATCCAACAAGTGGCATAATGAAGAAACATTGGCAAAATAAAAATTGTTAGAAACAGATGAATTAATTAATTGAAATTGTGATAGAATTACACGCTAACTGTTCCGGCTAACTGTTCCCAGCTAACTGATTAATATTTAATTTATCGCAATTTACATTCTTGCAATTTTAATTTCTGTACTTTACATACCGTCGGGACACATGTACAACAACACGTCGGATTAATTCTGAGACAACACGTTGTATAATGGGTCATGATATATATTTATTTATTTTACGCATTTTAAATAACGGGACACGTATACAAGGTTTCGACTTATCATATTGATCCATCTATATATATATTTCGGAACAACCATAGACACTCTATATGTGAAGGTGGGAGTTGGCTATACAGGGTCGGAGTTGATTCCAAAATATATATATACTTTGAGTTGTGATCGACACCGAGACCAGTACACGGGTCACGATACGTATTAAGTAATTCGAATATTATATATTTAGTTCATATATGAATTTATTGAACCATTGGACAATCGGACTATTGGACTGCTAACTTTGGACAATTAAAAATGAGTTAAAATGATGATTATTACATATGAAACTAAACAATCCTTCAAGTTTGCCACTTGATTCTATTTTAAACCTCATTTGTATCTTGACGATTACAATTCGCATTCACAACTTTTCATGATTCTTGAAAACATCTCGATCGAGAAGTTCAACCAGCCGCACCTCGTCTACGGAATAAAGATTTATGCATACAGTTATGCACCTAAAAATTTTTGAACTCGAAGTTATAGTTAAAACGTATCCGCATCGAATTCCTTATCATCCATTAGCAAAAACAATCACGCGATTCCTTTTCAATTAACTAATTTTGTCACAGCTCCACTTCGATATCTCAGTAAGACTACTCTTATTACAATCTCGATATATATATATACGTTGTTCTTTCGCCATCGTTACCGGAGAACCTTTTATATTCCATCATATTACCATCAGCGTTTAATCATCTAAAAATACAATTCTCCTTAAACCATCTTGGTTTGATAACCAATGACCCAGATCCGATAACTTTGAAAATACTGACGAAGCAGCATGTTGTAGAAGGTCTTAATGACCAAATGTTGATGATAAAAGAAGGAAGTGTTAGGAACGCTCGATAGAAAATTGGTACTGAAAACCGGATTGAACAAACCATGAAGGAGACTCTGAACAAGTTACAAGGACTAAACTTGTACATAAAGAATTATGACGATTCTGTAGCAAACACCTTGCTTCTGAATCTAAACCCTTACGGGTCAATCTTCATCATCATCCTTCGACATTAGAAATTCCAAGATATTATCATATCTTTCATTATAAATATCCTCAATATTTCTGAAGATATTTTCACCACTATCCTTATCTGAAATCATTTATCTCTCTGTAATATCTGCGTTACAATATAAAGGAAATTGTGTTAGTTTCTAAATCCTTCAAGTTTAAAATAGGAATGTTCTGAAGCAGTGTTGGGAACTAATGCATGAACTAGTATAATATAATGAAACTTGATCAACTTCATTATATTACAGTAAGTCATGTTAAGTTTCTAATGGAATATGATGATTCACAGTACCGTCATCATGTGCCATGTTACACGACTTTTACATTCTATCCAATTCCGAAACATATTAAGAACAAATCATCTTGATAGTTCTATTTTCCTGGATATTCTGGTAATTTGACAAATCAAAATCGTGCCATTACCATTCCTTTCTTAGAGCATTAGCTATGTTCATTCCGAATTTTATACCTACGAATTTCGAACTATTGATCTCTTGACTCAAGGACGGGAAGAAGAAACGAAGGGACAAAGTCCCAAAATAGAAATTGGGGTATAGATTACAGCAAATAGGAGAGAGTATTAACTATGGATGACAATGATTATGGAAAACAGAAGCAGGAGCATCGAAATATAAGGAAAGATATCAAACCCAATAACCACCCAGAAACTACAAACCGTGTGTATCAATACGTATGGCGACGTAAAGACACGGGAGAATTAGAAACATTATAATTCCAAGAAAATCATAAAAGTGAATAGATTCTTCTAGCGGTAGATGAAAGAGAAGAATGAAAGATATGAAAGTTAGAAGTATAACAAAAATCAGAACGAGATGAAGCATTTTAAAGGATACCTTAAGGTATGAATTAGAGGAGGAAGAGTAAGAGATGTGAGGTATGGAAGTAAGAAAGGGAAGGAGGTGGATTTATAGTGAAATATCCGACAAAGAAATCGAAACAGATTATCGCATTAAATCAAAGGAGATCCTGTTTTCTAAATCATCGAAGAACCAAATCTTATTACATAAGATTTTCTTTAAATCCCTTAAATTCTGGAAATCAATCCTAATCTCGACATCGGTTAAAACAATTCTATATTCACTCATTTCATTCTTTTGTGATAGCTTCACTCGTGCGCTTCACATGACCGAATCATTTTATCCATATCTTCCAATAATGATAAAACTCTATTAATACCTCATATTCGTCATGAAAACATTCCTATTGTTATTTATGACAACCTCTACCAAATTTCGGGACGAAATTTCTTTAACGCCGGGCAAAATTGGGTCTTTGATAAGAAAGTGGACTTAAGAGTGTTCAAATCCATTGACCATTGCCTTAAAATACGTAACTCGTCCTTAAGCTTTGAAAGATCGGCCGAAGTTCGGTACTCCTTGAAAAATTCTTCTTTAAACTCGTTCCACGTCAAACTCATACTTTGTTCTTCGCCATAAAGTCGGATTTTCGCGTCCCACCACAACTTGGCATCACCCCTCATCATGCTACTACCAAACCTCGTCTTTTTATCGAGAGGGCACTCACTAGTACGGAAAGCCCCCTCTATATCAGAGATCCATCGAGCACTCTTGAGTGGGTCTCGTTCACCTTCAAAGTGAGACGTTGAGCATCTTTGAAGTTTTTATAGTGGAAGTCTCGTCTTCCCGCGTTATCCTCTTTAAGAACAATCTTAACTTGTTCCTTGACTAGATTGACTACTTGTTCGTCAATCGAATCCAAGAACATCTTCTTAACATCCTCTAAGAAGGCCTCATGACGCCTTTGCATAATGGCCTCAACCTTGGCCGTAAACTCAACATCCTCTCTCGAACCCCCTTCATTGGTCTCGGGTCCGTTTCTCGTCTTCATACTATAAAACGGAAATGGTTAAGCAACGAACGAGAAAACCTAACACATATGAATGTACATATACACCACACTACCCCATCTTGCTCAACAATCGTCGTATATCGCTTGTTTGACACGATTTGAACCCGTAACAATGGTAGCTAATCATTGTTACGCGAGCACGTCGCATTAACTTGCTATTACAACGTCTATCTCGTTTGATGATTGCTAACACAACACAAAACAATTAGCTCAAGGTTAGTTCACATAAACCTAAGCACTAATCAACTCCCGGTCCGACCCGTCTTCTACAAGTACCGCATAAAGCGCATATACAAATAAATCTAAGTCTAGGCACCTATCTCAAGTCGCCTAAATCCCTTAGACCATGCTCTGATACCACTTGTAACAACCCAAACCAATAACCAATCGATTAAGTGAAACAAAATTTTTTTTTATTTTTTTTTAACAGTGGAGTGCGCCACGCGCACCACCATAGGGTGCGCGGCGCGCACAGGCCCCAATTCAGTTCTGTCCGAATTTGCAAATTTTCAAATAAAGATCTCCCACTTCCCGACATAATTAGACGAAACGCTTTTCACAACATGTTCTAATATGGAAAACTCATACGATTCAAACATAAAATGAGTTTTACAAAACGGGAACCACATCGGTCGTTTTAAGAGTTTCATACAAAAGTTCGAGTTTTGACCACACTAGTTTAAATTCCAAACGACACTATGAGCATGGTGTTTGGGGTTAAACTACCCAAATCTCGGTCAAACTCCAAAAGCTATCACATCCCAAAAGCGTCCCCTAAACAACAAGAAGGATCTCTAATCCAATCGAAGGCCCTTACCCTTGTCAACGCCGGAGCCTATAAAAAGATAAACAATGAGAGGGTAAGCAAAGCTTAGTGAATGAAATAATTATACCAATATATATATAATATACCTACTTGCAATCACTTACACATATACCGCATACACGCTAGCAATACAATTAGCATACCATCTCAAGTACAAAGCTAATAATCTCCAACAAACTGTTACTAGCGTAATCAATAACATATAATCAACATAATATAATATGCTACAAAACAATACACAACCATGGTTAACCATTCTCGCGTCATGGTGCTACCGGCTCTTTGGTTCACACCATACGCATTTGTCATGATGCTACCAGCTCTTTGGTTCACATCACAACTCGAGTCATACTCACGCTAGATGAAATGTCCCGTTCTTATTGATTAAAAACGTTCCATATTAATTGATTTCGTTGCGAGGTTTTGACCTCTATATGAGACGTTTTTCAAAGACTGCATTCATTTTAAAACAAACCATAACCTTTATTTCATTAATAAAGGTTTAAAAAGCTTTACGTAGATTATCAAATAATGATAATCTAAAATATCCTGTTTACACACGACCATTACATAATGGTTTACAATACAAATATGTTACAACAAAATAAGTTTCTTGAATGCAGTTTTTACACAATATCATACAAACATGGACTCCAAATCTCGTCCTTATTTAGGTATGCGACAGCGGAAGCTCTTAATAATCACCTGAGAATAAACATGCTTAAAACGTCAACAAAAATGTTGGTGAGTTATAGGTTTAACCTATATATATCAAATCATAATAATAGACCACAAGATTTTATATTTCAATACACATCCCATACATAGAGATAAAAAACTTTCATATGGTGAACACCTGGTAACCGACATTAACAAGATTCATATATAAGAATATCCCCATCATTCCGGGACACCCTTCGGATATGATATAAATTTCGAAGTACTAAAGCATCCGGTACTTTGGATGGGGCTTGTTGGGCCCGATAGATCTATCTTTAGGATTCGCGTCAATTAGGGTGTCTGTTCCCTAATTCTTAGATTACCAGACTTAATAAAAAGGGGCATATTCGATTTCGATAATTCAACCATAGAATGTAGTTTCACGTACTTGTGTCTATTTTGTAAAACATTTATAAAACCTGCATGTATTCTCATCCCAAAAATATTAGATTTTAAAAGTGGGACTATAACTCACTTTCACAGATTTTTACTTCGTCGGGAAGTAAGACTTGGCCACTGGTTGATTCACGAACCTATAACAATATATACATATATATCAAAGTATGTTCAAAATATATTTACAACACTTTTAATATATTTTGATGTTTTAATTTTATTAAGTCAGCTGTCCTCGTTAGTAACCTACAACTAGTTGTCCACAGTTAGATGTACAGAAATAAATCGATAAATATTATCTTGAATCAATCCACGACCCAGTGTATACGTATCTCAGTATTGATCACAACTCAAACTATATATATTTTGGAATCAACCTCAACCATGTATAGCTAACTCCAACATTCACATATAGAGTGTCTAAGGTTGTTCCGAAATATATATAGATGTGTCGACATGATAGGTCGAAACATTGTATACGTGTCTATGGTATCTCAAGATTATATAATATACAATACAAGTTGATTAAGTTATGGTTGGAATAGATTTGTTACCAATTTTCATGTAGCTAAAATGAGAAAAATTATCCAATCTTGTTTTACCCATAACTTCTTCATTTTAAATCCGTTTTGAGTGAATCAAATTGCTATGGTTTCATATTGAACTCTATTTTATGAATATAAACAGAAAAATTATAGGTTTATAGTCAGAAAAATAAGTTACAAGTCGTTTTTGTAAAGGTAGTCATTTCAGTCGAAAGAACGACGTCTAGATGACCATTTTAGAAAACATACTTCCACTTTGAGTTTAACCATAATTTTTGGATATAGTTTCATGTTCATAATAAAAATCATTTTCCCAGAATAACAACTTTTAAATCAAAGTTTATCATAGTTTTTAATTAACTAACCCAAAACAGCCCGCGGTGTTACTACGACGGCGTAAATCCGGTTTTACGGTGTTTTTCGTGTTTTCAGGTTTTAAATCATTAAGTTAGCATATCATATAGATATAGAACATGTGTTTAGTTGATTTTAAAAGTCAATTTAGAAGGATTAACTTTTATTTGCGAACAAGTTTAGAATTAACTAAACTATGTTCTAGTGATTACAAGTTTAAACCTTCGAATAAGATAGCTTTATATGTATGAATCGAATGATGTTATGAATATCATTACTACCTTAAGTTCCTTGGATAAACCTACTGGAAAATAGAAAATTGGATCTAGCTTCAATGGATCCTTGGATGGCTCGAAGTTCTTGAAGCAGAATCATGACACGAAAACAAGTTCAAGTAAGATCATCACTTGAAATAAGATTGTTATAGTTATAGAAATTGAACCAAAGTTTGAATATGATTATTACCTTGTATTAGAATGATAACCTACTGTAAGAAACAAAGATTTCTTGAGGTTGGATGATCACCTTACAAGATTGGAAGTGAGCTAGCAAACTTGAAAGTATTCTTGATTTTATGAAACTAGAACTTTTGGAATTTATGAAGAACACTTAGAACTTGAAGATAGAACTTGAGAGAGATTAATTAGATGAAGAAAATTGAAGAATGAAAGTGTTTGTAGGTGTTTTTGGTCGTTGGTGTATGGATTAGATATAAAGGATATGTAATTTTGTTTTCATGTAAATAAGTCATGAATGATTACTCATATTTTTGTAATTTTATGAGATATTTCATGCTAGTTGCCAAATGATGGTTCCCACATGTGTTAGGTGACTCACATGGGCTGCTAAGAGCTGATCATTGGAGTGTATATACCAATAGTACATACATCTAAAAGCTGTGTATTGTACGAGTACGAATACGGGTGCATACGAGTAGAATTGTTGATGAAACTGAACGAGGATGTAATTGTAAGTATTTTTGTTAAGTAGAAGTATTTTGATAAGTGTCTTGAAGTCTTTCAAAAGTGTATGAATACATATTAAAACACTATATGTATATACATTTTAACTGAGTCGTTAAGTCATCGTTAGTCGTTACATGTAAATGTTGTTTTGAAACCTTTAGGTTAACGATCTTGTTGAATGTTGTTAACCCATTGTTTATTATAACAACTGAGATGTTAAATTATTATATTATCATGATATTATGATATATAATATATCTTAGTATGATGTATATACAGTTAAATGTCGTTACAAAGATAATCGTTACATATATGTCTCGTTTCGAAATCATTAAGTTAGTAGTCTTATTTTTACATATGTATTTCATTGTTAATACACTTAATAATATATTTACTTATCATTTAACATAATTAACCAAGTGTATCAATATCTTAATATGATTCATATGTACCTAGTAAGACGTTGTTATAACGATAATCGTTATATATATATCGTTTTCGAGTTTCTTAAATTAATAGTCTCATTTTTATGTATATAACTCATAGTTAAAATACCTAATGAGATACATACTTATAATAAAAACATGTTAACTATATATATAACCATATATATGTCATTGTATAGTTTTTACAAGTTTTAACGTTCGTGAATCACCGGTCAACTTGGGTGGTCAATTGTCTATATGAAACATATTTCAATTAATCAAGTCTTAACAAGTTTGATTGCTTAACATGTTGGAAACATTTAATCATGTAAATATCAAGTCGAGACGTGGAAAGTGTTATGTACAGCCGCGAGTTGTTTAGGTAACTCAAGTCGGTAAGCCACTGGTCCGACACGATCAATAATCTTGAATGGTCCAATATACCTTGGATTTAATTTCCCTCGTTTACCAAATCGAACAACTCCTTTCCAAGGTGCAACTTTAAGCATGACCATCTCTCCAATTTCAAATTCTATATCTTTTCTTTTAATGTCAGCGTAGCTCTTTTGTCGACTTTGGGCAGTTTTCAACCGTTGTTGAATTTGGATGATCTTCTCGGTAGTTTCTTGTATTATCTCCGGACCCGTAATCTGTCTATCCCCCACTTCACTCCAACAAATCGGAGACCTGCACTTTCTACCATAAAGTGCTTCAAACGGCGCCATCTCAATGCTTGAATGGTAGCTGTTGTTGTAGGAAAATTCTGCTAACGGTAGATGTCGATCCCAACTATTTTCGAAATCAATAACACATGCTCGTAGCATGTCTTCAAGCGTTTGTATCGTCCTTTCGCTCTGCCCATCAGTTTGTGGATGATAGGCAGTACTCATGTCTAGACGAGTTCCTAATGCTTGCTGTAATGTCTGCCAGAATCTTGAAATAAATCTGCCATCCCTATCAGAGATAATAGAGATTGGTATTCCATGTCTGGAGACGACTTCCTTCAAATACAGTCGTGCTAACTTCTCCATCTTGTCATCTTCTCTTATTGGCAGGAAGTGTGCTGATTTGGTGAGACGATCAACTATTACCCAAATAGTATCAAAACCACTGGCAGTCCTTGGCAATTTAGTGATGAAATCCATGGTAATGTTTTCCCATTTCCATTCCGGGATTTCGGGTTGTTGAAGTAGACCTGATGGTTTCTGATGCTCAGCGTTGACCTTAGAACACGTCAAACATTCTCCTACGTATTTAGCAACATCGGCTTTCATACCCGGCCACCAAAAATGTTTCTTGAGATCCTTGTACATCTTCCCCATTCCAGGATGTATTGAGTATCTGGTTTTATGAGCTTCTCTAAGTACCATTTCTCTCATATCTCCAAATTTTGGTACCCAAATCCTTTCAGCCCTATACCGGGTTCCGTCTTCCCGAATATTAAGATGCTTCTCCGATCCTTTGGGTATTTCATCCTTTAAATTTCCCTCTTTTAAAACTCCTTGTTGCGCCTCCTTTATTTGAGTAGTAATGTTATTATGAATCATTATATTCATAGATTTTACTCGAATGGGTTCTCTGTCCTTCCTGCTCAAGGCATCGGCTACCACATTTGCCTTCCCCGGGTGGTAACGAATCTCAAAGTCGTAATCATTCAACAATTCAATCCACCTACGCTGCCTCATATTCAGTTGTTTCTGATTAAATATGTGTTGAAGACTTTTGTGGTCGGTATATATAATACTTTTGACCCCATATAAGTAGTGCCTCCAAGTCTTTAATGCAAAAACAACCGCGCCTAATTCCAAATCATGCGTCGTATAATTTTGTTCGTGAATCTTCAATTGTCTAGAGGCATAAGCAATCACCTTCGTTCGTTGCATTAATACACAACCGAGACCTTGCTTTGATGCGTCACAATAAATCACAAAATCATCATTCCCTTCAGGCAATGACAATATAGGTGCCGTAGTTAGCTTTTTCTTCAATAACTAAAACGCTTTCTCTTGTTCATCCTTCCATTCAAATTTCTTCCCTTTATGCGTTAATGCAGTCAAGGGTTTTGCTATTCTGGAAAAGTCTTGGATGAACCTTCTGTAGTAACCAGCTAGTCCTAAAAACTGGCGTATGTGTTTCGGAGTTTTCGGGGTTTCCCACTTTTCAACAGTTTCTATCTTTGCCGGATCCACCTTAATACCTTCTTTGTTCACTATGTGACCGAGGAATTGAACTTCTTTCAACTAAAATGCACACTTTGAAAACTTAGCGTACAATTCTTCCTTCCTCAATACTTCTAACACCTTTCTCAAATGTTCACCGTGTTCTTGGTCATTCTTTGAGTAAATAAGTATGTCATCAATGAAAACAATGACAAACTTGTCAAGGTATGGTCCACACACTCGGTTCATAAGGTCCATGAACACAGCTGGTGCATTAGTTAAACCAAACGGCATGACCATAAACTCGTAATGACCGTAACGTGTTCTAAAAGCAGTCTTTGGAATATCATCTTCTTTCACCCGCATTTGATGATACCCGGAACGTAAGTCAATCTTTGAATAAACAGACGAGCCTTGTAGTTGATCAAATAAGTCGTCGATTCTCGGTAGTGGGTAGCGGTTCTTGATGGTAAGTTTGTTCAACTCTCGGTAGTCGATACACAACCTGAATGTACCATCTTTCTTCTTGACAAACAAAACAGGAGCTCCCCACGGTGATGTGCTTGGTCGAATGAAACCACGCTCTAAAAGTTCTTGTAATTGGCTTTGCAGTTCTTTCATCTCGCTGGGTGCGAGTCTGTAAGGAGCACGAGCTATTGGTGCAGCTCCTGGTACAAGATCTATTTGAAATTCAACGGATCGATGTGGGGGTAATCCCGGTAATTCTTTCGGAAATACATCGGGAAATTCTTTTGCAATGGGAACATCATTGATGCTCTTTTCTTCAATTTGTACTTTCTCGACGTGTGCTAGAACAGCATAGCAACCTTTTCTTATTAGTTTTTGTGCCTTCAAATTACTAATAAGATGTAGCTTCGTGTTGCCCTTTTCTCCGTACACCATTAAGGGTTTTCCTTTTTCTCGTATAATGCGAATTGCATTTTTATAACAAACGATCTCTGCTTTCACTTCTTTCAACCAGTCCATACCGATTATCACATCAAAACTCCCTAACTCTACTGGTATCAAATCAATCTTAAATGTTTCGCTAACCAGTTTAATTTCTCGATTCCGACATATATTATCTGCTGAAATTAATTTACCATTTGCTAATTCGAGTAAAAATTTACTATCCAAAGGCGTCAATGGACAACTTAATTTAGCACAAAAATCTCTACTCATATAGCTTCTATCCGCACCCGAATCAAATAAAACGTAAGCAGATTTATTGTCAATAAGAAACGTACCCGTAACAAGCTCCGGGTCTTCCTGTGCCTCTGCCGCATTAATATTGAAAACTCTTCCGCGGCCTTGTCCATTCGTGTTCTCCTGGTTCGGGCAATTTCTAATAATGTGGCCCGGTTTTCCACATTTATAACAAACTACATTGGCATAACTTGCTCCGACACTACTTGCTCCGCCATTACTCGTTCCGACACCATTTGTTCCTTTCGTTCTGTTAACCCCTGGTCCGTAGACATCACACTTCGCCGCGCTATGACCATTTCTTTTACACTTGTTGCAAAATTTGGTGCAGAACCCCGAGTGATACTTTTCACACCTTTGGCATAGCTGCTTCTGATTGTTGTTGTTGTTGCGGTTATTATTGTTGTTAAGATGATTGTTGTGGTTGTTGTTGTTGTTGGGCCGTTTGTTGTAGTTGCGATTGATGTTGCGATTGTTAGGATAGTTGTTGCGATTATTGTTGTAATTGCTGTTGTTGTTGTATTGGTGATTCTTATCACCGTTTTCCTCCCACTTTATTTTGACTTGCTTCACATTGGCCTCTTCAGCAGTCTATTCTTTAATTCTTTCTTCAATCTGGTTCACTAGTTTGTGAGCCATTCTACATGCCTGTTGTATGGAGGCGGGCTCGTGTGAACTTATATCTTCTTGGATTCTTTCCGGTAATCCTTTCACAAACACGTCGATCTTCTCTTCCTCATCTTCGAATGCTCCCGGACACAATAGGCACAATTCTGTGAATCGTCTTTCGTACATGGTAATATCAAATCCTTGGGTTCGTAACCCTCTAAGTTCTGTCTTGAGCTTATTGACCTCGGTTCTGGGACGGTACTTCTCGTTCATCAAGTGCTTGAATGCTGACCACGGTAGTGCGTACGCATCGTCTTGTCCCACTTGCTCTAGATAGGTATTCCACCATGTTAACGCAGAACCTGTGAAGGTATGCGTAGCGTACTTTACTTTGTCCTCTTCAGTACACTTACTTATGGCAAACACCGATTCGACCTTCTCGGTCCACCGTTTCAATCCGATCGGTCCTTCGGTTCCATCAAATTCCAAAGGTTTGCAGGCAGTGAATTCTTTGTAGGTGCATCCTACACGATTTCCTGTACTGCCAGATCCAAAGTTATTGTTGGTATGTAGCGCAGCCTGTACTGCGGCTATGTTTGAAGCTAGAAAAGTACGGAATTCCTCTTCATTCATATTCACGGTGTGTCGAGTAGTCGGTGCCATTTCCTTCAAAATAGTCAAATGGAACAAGTTAATCATACAGAATATTAAGAGTAGTTAATAGTATTTCATTGCATAATATGAACTCATTTATAAAAGCTTTTTCTTCATATTAGCGTTTTATAAGTTTAAATTCGGGTAGTACCTACCCGTTAAGTTCATACTTAGTAGCTAATATACAATTCAACTACTACAATTCTATATGAAAAACTGATTATAATAATATTTCGCGTTCAAACTTTTACACAATATTTTACAAACTTACTATACCGCTTATTTTACATATAGCATGAAATATAGCACACAATAAATTTGATACAAGATGGTTGTGAAGATAATTCTAGCTAGTACACAAGTCGTTCAGCAAAGGCAATAAAGACACGTAATTCATACGTCCAGAAACAAGTCATGCATTCTGGTTTTACTAGGATTACTTCCCATCCTTGGTCTTGTGGAACATAACCGTTATGGCAGTTGATAAGACAGCGTGTTGTAACGTCGTTAAAGGGATGAGGGTTACGTAATGTCCAACAGTCCCGTAACAATCTAAAAACCTCATTTCTTACCCCAATTACCGACTCCGTCACTTGTGGGAACGTTTTGTTTAATAGCTGTAGCCCGATGTTCTTTTTATCACTTTGGTGAGAAGCGAACATTACTAACCCGTAAGCATAGCATGCTTCTTTATGTTTCATGTTAGCCGCTTTTTCTAAATCATGAAGTCCTATATTCGGATACATTGAGTCAAAATAATTTCTTAACCCGTTGCGTAAAATAGCATTTGGGTTCCCCGCAATATATGCGTCAAAGTAAACACATCGTAACTTAAGGGTTTCCCAATGTGATATCCCCCATCTTTCAAACGAAAGTCTCTTATAAACCAAGACATTCTTGGAACGTTCTTCGAATGTCTTACAAACTGATCTCGCCTTAAATAGTTGTGCCGAGAAATTCTGACCGACTCTAGACAAGATTTCATCAATCATGTCTCCGGGTAGGTCTCTTAAAATATTGGGTTGTCTATCCATTTTGTGTTTTTAAACTGTAAAATAGACAAGAGTTAGATTCATAAAAAAATACTTATTAATACAAGCAATTTTTACATGTATCATAAAGCATAAGCACACTATATTACATATATTACACCACACGAATACAACTATCTTATTCCGACTCGCTCGTTTTTTCTTCTTCGGTTTTGGTTCGTTTTGCCAAGTTTCTAGGTATATATGATGTTCCCCTAATACTAACTGTCGTTTTCCACAACGGTTTAGAAAAACCTGGTGGTTTAGAGGTTCCCGGGTCATTGTTACAACTTAAGGACTTCGGGGGTTGACGATACATATAAAGTTCATCGGGGTTGGAATTAGATTTCTCTATTTTTATGCCCTTTCCCTTATTATTTTCTTTTGCCTTTTTAAATTCAGTTGGGGTAATTTCTATAACATCATCGGAATTCTCGTCGGAATCCGATTCATCGGAGAATTGGTAATCCTCCCAATATTTTGCTTCCTTGGCGGAAACACCATTGACCATAATTATCCTTGGTCGGTTGGTTGAGGATTCTCTTTTACTTAACCGTTTTATTATTTCCCCCAATTGTTCCGATTCTTCTTCCGGTTCCGATTCTTCTTCCGGTTCCGACTCTTCTTCCGGTTCCTCTTCGGGAACTTGTGAATCAGTCCACGAATCATTCCAATTTACATTTGACTCTTCATTATTATTAGGTGAGTCAATGGGACTTGTTCTAGAGGTAGACATCTATCACATAATATCAAACACGTTAAGAGATTAATATATCACATAATATTCATATATTAAAAATATATAGTTTCCAACAAAATGTTAAGCAATCATTTTTAAAGAAAACACGGTCGAAGTCCAGACTCACTAATGCATCCTAACAAACTCGATAAGACACACTAATGCAAATTTTCTGGTTCTCTAAGACCAATGCTCGGATACCAACTGAAATGTCCCGTTCTTATTGATTAAAAACGTTCCATATTAATTGATTTCGTTGCGAGGTTTTGACCTCTATATGAGACGTTTTTCAAAGACTGCATTCATTTTAAAACAAACCATAACCTTTATTTCATTAATAAAGGTTTAAAAAGCTTTACGTAGATTATCAAATAATGATAATCTAAAATATCCTGTTTACACACGACCATTACATAATGGTTTACAATACAAATATGTTACAACAAAATAAGTTTCTTGAATGCAGTTTTTACACAATATCATACAAACATGGACTCCAAATCTCGTCCTTATTTAGGTATGCGACAGCGAAAGCTCTTAATAATCACCTGAGAATAAACATGCTTAAAACGTCAACAAAAATGTTGGTGAGTTATATGTTTAACCTATATATATCAAATCATAATAATAGACCACAAGATTTTATATTTCAATACACATCCCATACATAGAGATAAAAGTCATTCATATGGTGAACACCTGGTAACCGACATTAACAAGATGCATATATAAGAATATCCCCATCATTCCGGGACACCCTTCGGATATGATATAAATTTCGAAGTACTAAAGCATCGGGCTTGTTGGGCCCGATAGATCTATCTTTAGGATTCGCGTCAATTAGGGTGTCTGTTCCCTAATTCTTAGATTACCAGACTTAATAAAAAGGGGCATATTCGATTTCGATAATTCAACCATAGAATGTAGTTTCACGTACTTGTGTCTATTTTGTAAAACATTTATAAAACCTGCATGTATTCTCATCCCAAAAATACTAGATTTTAAAAGTGGGACTATAACTCACTTTCACAGATTTTTACTTCGTCGGGAAGTAAGACTTGGCCACTGGTTGATTCACGAACCTATAACAATATATACATATATATCAAAGTATGTTCAAAATATATTTACAACACTTTTAATATATTTTGATGTTTTAAGTTTATTAAGTCAGCTGTCCTCGTTAGTAACCTACAACTAGTTGTCCACAGTTAGATGTACAGAAATAAATCGATAAATATTATCTTGAATCAATCCACGACCCAGTGTATACGTATCTCAGTATTGATCACAACTCAAACTATATATATTTTGGAATCAACCTCAACCCTGTATAGCTAACTCCAACATTCACATATAGAGTGTCTATGGTTGTTCCGAAATATATATAGATGTGTCGACATGATAGGTCGAAACATTGTATACGTGTCTATGGTATCTCAAGATTACATAATATACAATACAAGTTGATTAAGTTATGGTTGGAATAGATTTGTTACCAATTTTCACGTAGCTAAAATGAGAAAAATTATCCATTCTTGTTTTACCCATAACTTCTTTATTTTAAATCCGTTTTGAGTGAATCAAATTGCTATGGTTTCATATTGAACTCTATTTTATGAATCTAAACAGAAAAATTATAGGTTTATAGTCAGAAAAATAAGTTACAAGTCGTTTTTGTAAAGGTAGTCATTTCAGTCGAAAGAACGACGTCTAGATGACCATTTTAGAAAACATACTTCCACTTTGAGTTTAACCATAATTTTTGGATATAGTTTCATGTTCATAATAAAAATCATTTTCCCAGAATAACAACTTTTAAATCAAAGTTTATCATAGTTTTTAATTAACTAACCCAAAACAGCCCGCGGTGTTACTACGACGGCGTAAATCCGGTTTTACGGTGTTTTTCGTGTTTCCAGGTTTTAAATCATTAAGTTAGCATATCATATAGATATAGAACATGTGTTTAGTTGATTTTAAAAGTCAATTTAGAAGGATTAACTTTTATTTGCGAACAAGTTTAGAATTAACTAAACTATGTTCTAGTGATTACAAGTTTAAACCTTCGAATAAGATAGCTTTATATGTATGAATCGAATGATGTTATGAATATCATTACTACCTTAAGTTCCTTGGATAAACCTACTGGAAAAGAGAAAATTGGATCTAGCTTCAATGGATCCTTGGATGGCTCGAAGTTCTTGAAGCAGAATCATGACACGAAAACAAGTTCAAGTAAGATCATCACTTGAAATAAGATTGTTATAGTTATAGAAATTGAACCAAAGTTTGAATATGATTATTACCTTGTATTAGAATGATAACCTACTGTAAGAAACAAAGATTTCTTGAGGTTGGATGATCACCTTACAAGATTGGAAGTGAGCTAGCAAACTTGAAAGTATTCTTGATTTTATGAAACTAGAACTTTTAGAATTTATGAAGAACACTTAGAACTTGAAGATAGAACTTGAGAGAGATTAATTAGATGAAGAAAATTGAAGAATGAAAGTGTTTGTAGGTGTTTTTGGTCGTTGGTGTATGGATTAGATATAAAGGATATGTAATTTTGTTTTCATGTAAATAAGTCATGAATGATTACTCATATTTTTGTAATTTTATGAGATATTTCATGCTAGTTGCCAAATGATGGTTCCCACATGTGTTAGGTGACTCACATGGGCTGCTAAGAGCTGATCATTGGAGTGTATATACCAATAGTACATACATCTAAAAGCTGTGTATTGTACGAGTACGAATACGGGTGCATACGAGTAGAATTGTTGATGAAACTGAACGAGGATGTAATTGTAAGCATTTTTGTTAAGTAGAAGTATTTTGATAAGTGTCTTGAAGTCTTTCAAAAGTGTATGAATACATATTAAAACACTATATGTATATACATTTTAACTGAGTCGTTAAGTCATCGTTAGTCGTTACATGTAAATGTTGTTTTGAAACCTTTAGGTTAACGATCTTGTTGAATGTTGTTAACCCATTGTTTATTATAACAACTGAGATGTTAAATTATTATATTATCATGATATTATGATATATAATATATCTTAGTATGATGTATATACAGTTAAATGTCGTTACAACGATAATCGTTACATATATGTCTCGTTTCGAAATCATTAAGTTAGTAGTCTTATTTTTACATATGTATTTCATTGTTAATACACTTAATAATATATTTACTTATCATTTAACATAATTAACCAAGTGTATCAATATCTTAATATGATTCATATGTACCTAGTAAGACGTTGTTATAACGATAATCGTTATATATATCGTTTTCGAGTTTCTTAAATTAATAGTCTCATTTTTATGTATATAACTCATTGTTAAAATACCTAATGAGATACATACTTATAATAAAAACATGTTAACTATATATATAACCATATATATGTCATTGTATAGTTTTTACAAGTTTTAACGTTCGTGAATCACCGGTCAACTTGGGTGGTCAATTGTCTATATGAAACATATTTCAATTAATAAAGTCTTAACAAGTTTGATTGCTTAACATGTTGGAAACATTTAATCATGTAAATATCAATCTCAATTAATATATATAAACATGGAAAAGTTCGGGTCACTACACTAGAGTGCTACCGGCTCTTTGGTTCACACTCTAACAACGCTAAGGTGCTACCGGCTCTTTGGTTCACACCCTAACAAATCGTGCTATAGCGCTACCGGCTCTTTGGTTCACACTATAACACACGTACTATGACGCTACCGGCTCTTTGGTTCATATCATAGCTCGCTCGCACATACTATGGCACTACCGGCTCTTTGGTTCATACCATAGCATACAAATAAATACATTACGTACATATGCATATAGTCATTCCACTCACCTTAACGATTCGGTGACGGTTTTATACTTCCGTAAGCTTCAAAGCAAAGTACCTAATATAATAAGTACTTCAATCAACTCACAAAAACTAGTTGGACTAAATACCAACAATTTCACTTATGTGCATTTTAATGACTTAAATGCATTAAATGCCCCATTTTCACCAAAATCGCCCTTTAAGGGTCAAGACCATCATTAATCACTTAAAAGCTAGTGATTCAGGTCCAACAACACTAACTATTACACAATTAGGGCATTTCATACCCATTTTCCCCAATTAGGTCAATCATTAGCCCTTTGACTAATTTAAATTCAACACACCCATTTCGGGTTATCTACTAACCCATCTAACACCCATTTACTAATTAACTAGGTGTGCTAGTGATTAACTAACCAATTAGAACTCATAAACATCAATTAACATTTTGAAACCCTAGGTTAGTCACCATTGAGTCTTCATGACTCCCTCTTACCCAAGAACACCCAAAATCATTAATTATGGGTTTTATGTTCATCACTATCCCAAACCCTAACCCTTACACAAAATCAAAGTAAGGAAATTAAAGTTAGAACATACCACTACAACCACAAAGGAGCTAGAGAGGAGATGAACAACTTTAATACCCGCACTTTGGTCCGAGAACAACTTCTTCCTCTTGGATTTAAGCTTTCTCACTCAAGAATCACACACTCTCTCTAAAATTTAAGTGAAGAGGATAAGGTTATTGATAATGGAGTTAATGATACTCCACAAACTGACCAACTGGCCTTTAACTCATCCACAAGTGCAATTACAAAAATGCCCATCAAAATATCTGAATAAAAGAGCAGAAACACGGCTACAGTATTAGTGCGCCACACGCACTATTAAGGGTGCGCTGAACGCACCTAGCTCAGATCCGTCTCTGACTTCTGTTTAACTTCACAATCATTCCCACACTTTATGTACTCTATTTACACTAATGTACAATGAATATTAGGGTCTTACAAATAGTGTGTATTCTCATCCCTGAAAACATGTAAAAAGCGGGACTGTAGACTCACCTTTGAATAAGCTCGGAATGAAAAGTGAACAATTAACTTGTACAGTTTATAGCCAAGTAGTGCAACCTAAGTATACGTATGTAGGTTGGTCAATATATGTATCTTATATAAGTGTGGTTTCATAGTGTACTTTGTCTTATTGCTCGACTCGACGCGTTTCAAAGTAAAAGTCAACTATATCATGCAAGTCAAACAAAGTCAACCAAAGTCAAACCGAAAGTCAAACTTGGTCAAAGTAGTCAACTAAAGTCAACATCAGTAGGTTCATGTCAAATATTGGTCAATAAGTCAAACCTAAGTCAAACAATACGTTTTAGGTCATGAATGATCATTTTCACAATTTCAGTTTATCGTCATGCACAAAGTTTATGAACACGTAGCATACTTAGCACATTATCTCATAGTACATAATTCAAATAATTATGAAAAACTACAGATCATAAATATACTTAAAATAGATTCCAAAAAGTCCGGCCAGGGACTCATACGACAATTAAAAGTCAGGAATCAGAAGGGATACATTTGGGGTTTGCCAAGTCAGTTTCTGACAGCGCACTGATTTCATTTTAGCTATAACCGGAGTTAGGAACATGAAATTGCTACAAGACCAGTGGACATAGTTCAAGGACAAATCAAAGTAACACATATAAAAAATCTAGCAACTTTTGTTTAGCCAATTTGTACAGTTTATTCGTTCAAGTTGAACATTCAATTTTCAGCTCAAATCAGAATTCACATAAAGTATAGCTCTATTGTGCCCAATTCATAAGGTTTAATAGATTGACATAAACTAATAATAAGTCACATATCATGTTAAGTTTCATTTTCCAGAAGCATACATTCTCAAACAATCCACAGAATCCACAGAATCCACAGAGTACAAAACCGTGTGCAATTTACAGATTCGATTCTCATTTTGTTAGTCACATTCGCACGGAATTATCCGAAGATCTAGATACAATTAGCCTATGATATCCACATGAAAGATGAAGCACTTTTTGTCTAATTTTCAAATATGCAAAGATTTAATCACATAAATTAACACATTTTATCATACAAGGTTATTTTTATGCAAGTGCTGTATAAAACTACTTTTACACTAATTCTAGCATATCTCGGGCTATACATAAGCAAACGACATGATATCCTAGTCTAACTTGAGTGTGTTTAAATTATATTTCCAGTGGTATAAGTCTCACATGCCAATTCGTTTTCTATCAATACCAGATTTCTGATCAAGCAACAAAAACACAACGATAATTCAAATCGACATAACTTAATCATACGAAAACAAAATCAAGCGAATCCAAAGCCTAAACTCAATAGTTTTTCGCAAGGAATCTGATTATAACATAATAATTAACATTTGGATAACTTAATTTTTCTGATCAAACAAATACAAATTCGTTTTTAAACCCTAGCGCATCAAACAATCAAAATAACGATTACAATTAACACGTACGCGTATAGACTTGAGCAATTGACAACATAACTATGAAACTCACATGAAAATCAGATTTTAAGAATTAGGGTTTATGCAATTATACCTTAGATCACAAAATTGTTTATACCAATGGATAGAGAACGAGGAGATGAACGCAATCCGTGTATAACACTTTTGCTAATTTTGAAAGATGAAGGTATGGTGGTGATGGTGATGGTCGACGATGGGAGGAGAGGGAGGAGGGAAAAGCTGCGTTCTTTGTTTCTAATTAGGTTTAGGGAAAAGAATACAAGTACTAGTTAATTTATACATGGACTAAATACCCCTAATTGCACTTAAGTCCCTCCATTAGCCAAAAATTAACAAAGTAAGGGGGGAGGGGAGGGGGTTCGGCCGAATGGGGCACTCATGGGGTTCCCGGGCTCTCGTTTTGCAATCCCGTGTAATCGTGGTCCGTTTTAAGTGCCGTTTAGTCGTACCGAAGGCCCGAAACGCTAACCCGATCGTTAAACGCAACCAATTGTTTAATTTATTAAAAACCCAATAAAGTAAATATTTTAAAAAGTTAATAATTAATAAAATTAATTATTAAAATAAACTCGAGCGTTTCGTTACTCAAAAAGCTATGATCAAAATCGTATCGTTTTTATCGTATTTCATTATCCGAAATATTTATTTGAATTAATATCGACCCATATTAATTATTAAAACCCTCCGAAGATCAAGTACGCATTTAATATACGTAAACACATAAAAGTTAAATAATCGCCGTTAAATAAACTAACGGAAGGTTAACGGAAGTAACGGAAAAATCAGGGTTGTTACATCTTCCCTCCGAGACTCTTGGGCAAACCTTAGAAAGATATCGCATGCTGGTTGCAGAAATGACAGATTATGGAATAGACATATCAGATGATAAAGCAGTTAGAGTGTTGAAAGATGGTCTTCCTGAAAAATGGGACAACGAAATTGAAAAGATTCAGAACAGGTACATTGCATGTGGTCGTACGTTAACCCTGACAGCTTTTACATCCAAGCTGATGGAAAAGGATATTCAGATTGAAGCAAAAAGGAAGAGACTTGGTACTCTAGCGGCAGATTCAACTGTTGGGTCATCTTCAGGAGGTCATGCTCTATTGCAAACACCTTTCATTTCAACCAAAGCATCACAGACCTCGCCACCACAGTCAGAGTCAGGGTATTTCAATGCAAAGTCTCAAGCACTGAAGTCAACTGCTAAACTTATTGATTCCGGCGTTCTGTAACAGTCTCAATCACCAGTGATCAAGACAGATAATATCAAAAAGAGGCCTCTAGAACATATTCAGGAGGATATGGCTCTAGCTGCTATCGTGGTTAACTCTTATAATGACATGATCAGTGGGCAGATAATAAATGGTCATCTGGAGAATGAAGACTATGATCAGATAGATGAGGATGAGATAGAAAGAATGGACATCCTGTATGCTATGGGTAGTGTCGTGAGACGAGCAAGGAAGTATCTGAAGAGAACAGGACAGAGCACTTTGAGTTTGAATCGTAACTCTAAATTTGGGTTTGATATGTCCAAAGTGAGATGCTTTAACTGTGATGAACTAGGTCATTTCAAGTGGACATGCACAAGACCACCCAAGCCTGGTTTTCATAATCCTTTTCATAATACTACAATTGAGGTGACTCCTGGACATGCTGGTCCGACAGTGAACAAGGATGCAACTTCTAGTGGTCAATCCAAAGCTTTGACTACTACTTATTCTGATGAGGTATGTGATTGGTCGATCTCAGTTGATGCTGAAATGTAACAACTCAACCCGTTATCCAAGCGAATACGCAGTAATTTTTTTTTTAAATATGACAGAAGGGTGCGCGACATGCTCCACTGCCTGTGCTCGGCGCGCACAAGGCCTGGTCAGCTTCTGTCCGAAATTTCCAATTTTCAATTAAAGATCTCCCACTTCCCGACACTTTTAGACGAAAAGCTTTTCACAATATATAATAATAGATAAAACTAACACGTTCCAATAATAAAACGATTTTTACAACACCGGGCCCACATCGGCCGTTTTACGACTTTCGTACAAAATACAAGTTTCAATCTCAATTTACATTTAGATGAGTTAGGACTCTATAACCCAACCCGATACCAAGAGCATAATCCCGGGGACTACCAAATCCCCAATCCGCGTCCGTATATTCAAAAGCTACCCCATCGAGCCCAAACGCTCCTACGCAACTAGTCTTACAACTAGCTAGACTCATAACACAATACCTGAAAAAAGGTAAACAACGAGAGGGGTAAGCCTAGGCTTAGTGAATGCAATAATTATACATATACATATATAATATACCTACTTGCAATCACTTACACAATGCCGTATACAAGCTAGCAATTCAACAACCATGCAAACATTATGCATAAACTATCATCCGCAATTCACAATAAGCTAGCAACACCAATAGCATATAGTTCACAATTAAATATGCTAATACAAAATTCACACAACCATGGTTAACCAATCGTACAAGGGAACGGTACTCGCTAGAGACCATCAGAGTTCATAACATCCATTAGTGTGCATACGACACGTAACCACTAATTCCTCGGGTGATGTCTTGAACACCGCGACAATTTCACCCCCATGACAATGTGGTGTCTTGAACACCGCGATAATTCCACATGTCAATCAAACTAATGAGTGGTGTCTTGAACACCGCGAAAATTCCACTCCCATGACAATGTGTTGTCTTAAACACCGCGACTATTCCACATGTCAATCAAATCAATGAGTGGTGTCTTGAACACCGCGACAATTCCACTCGTTACGTAGAATGTGGTGTCTTGAACACCGCGACAATTCCACATTCCACGCTACATAAATAAATACATTATATACATACACGCATAATTATTCTACTCACCTCGAACTCGAGCAATATAAACCATGCATGAAATCTCCACCAAACGCAACCGAGCAAGCTTTTACCTATAATACGCATATAGGTATACAAACAATCAACATACATTCTCTACAAGAGAATTCGACTTCAACACCCTTAACCAAGGGTTTATACCTACCTCCACAAACTGCCCATTTAGACACCTAAAGGGGACTTCACCAATTACCACTGCGGGTGGTAATCTCGACCCAACAAACAAGTACAATTTAACCTAAATTATACTTGGCACCATTTAAACCAACCTAGGTCTTAACACGAAATTATTACTTAGGTAGTAATCATTTCAAATGCCATTTAACACTTAACAAAAGTGCTTATCATCCAATTAATCCAAAATTAGTGTCATTACCAAATTTGACCCAATTCAATTCACCCATTTGACATAGGTCCTGAAAACATCAATAATCATTAACGGCTAGTGATTAACTTTCCAAAACACCATTTAAAGCATGAACCAAGCATTTACATACTTGATTCTTCGAATCTTGACTCAAAACTTAGTTTGACACCAAATCAAGGTTAACACCCATTTTGTCATACAAACATGTTCTTATGAACATCTAAAGACTAACACACTTACAAGCTAGTGATTTAACACCCAAACCATGAACAAATTTGTCCTCAAACCCTAAACCCACAATAATCGGGTTTACTTACACAATACATATAGCAAAACCCCCAAATTCATGAGAAATGGGGTTTAGAACCCTAACAAGCTCAAACACTAACAAGAACAAGAAGCTTAACAATTTAAATCCGGAGTTAGAGCTTACCAACAATATCAAAACGTAGCCAAGAACGAGATGAAAAACTTTAACACTTGAGCTTTTGATCGATTCAAGCTTCTTCTTCTCCAAAACCCCAAATCTCTCTCTAGAACTCTCTCTCTCTCTCTCTAAGATTGACGAGAGTGTTTGTGGATGTGAAAGTGATCCAAAATTGGATCTAAAACTGCTAATATGGCCACAGATCTGTTCTTAAGTGAAAAGACCAAAAAGCCCTTCATTTATCTCAAAATAGAAAAAGGCAGAAAACTGTCCCAGGTGAGGTGCGCGGCGCGCACCCTTGAATGTGCGCGGCGCGCACATGGGTCTAAACAGATTTTGAAGTTCAGGGACTGATTCTGACTAATCCTGATTCTGATGTAAATTCTGAAAATGCATAAGTGTTAGGTAGACCTTTTGTGGCGCTTTCTGGTGCACACATTTTCTGATACTTTCAGGAACATTTCCTGACGCACAAAATTCAGGGTGTTACAAAAAGCTAATGTGGTTTTTGTTGGTAAGAGTGAAGCAGAAATAGAAGAAGAAAGGGTTATCAGGAGAAAAGCTGGATGTATAGGTAAAGATGATCCAGCTTGCACATGCTATGTATGCAAATGTGACGTACGTGTGAAACGGGTTGAAGCAGTAATGAAGATGTGTCTTAGAAAGAGAATTAGTGATAGGTTGTATGATAAGTTCTGCAAAGCCAAGGATCTATCTGATCTTGAATTCACAACTGACTCTTCAGATGATGATGAATCCTCAGGAATGAGTTGTCATACAGGAACCTGGTTTAGAAAAGAACTGACACATTTGATCAAGGGTGATGTTGAAGGTACTGATGAGAAGGTAGTCAAAGTGACAAGTTCGAATAATCCTACTAAAATTGAAGGCAAAGAAGGTTATGATGCTGATTATTCAGACAGTACAAGTTTGGAGTCAGAATCAGAATCAGATACAGATTCGCAGGCCGATAGAAAAGATTACGCGTTCATGGCTAACACATCCAGCAATGACAAGGTATGTAATGATTCAGATTCTTTATGTTTAAAATGCACTGACCTTGAATAGGAAATAGCTAGACTTGAATTTGTAGTTTCTAAGCTTAATGAGATACCTGCTACCTGCGAAACTTGTCCGAAACTTAGACTTGAACTTAAGAACTTGAGTCTAGAAAATCAGACAAATAGAAAGAACTATGATGATGCTCTCTACTACCAAAATAAGCAGAAAGAGTATGTTGATGTCATTAAGTCTTTAGAAAATCAGGTAGGTCATTTAAAATCAACTATTATAGATGATGAGAAAGTGATTCACCTGTATTTGAGCCAGATAGAAGCACTTAAGGCAGAAAAAGATTCATACAAGTTAAAATATGAGTCAGAGAAGGCTAGGATTGATAATTAGCAGAGAATGTCATACGTGATACAAACCTTGAAACATCCCAAATACCAAGGGATAGGCTACAATCAGGTTGCCCCACCGCTTTTAGGAGAGTTTATCAATAAACCTGTTGAGAAGAATAGGGATCCGGTTGTAGAACCAAAGTATGGTAAGCCTGAGAAAAATTCTGTAGAGAGTAAAAGTGAGTCTGGTGAGGGTAAAAAGCTATTAGATGTTGTTTATGAGACGGAGTCTGACACTGATAACGACACCGAAAAGGACAGGAAACCCTTTGTAGTTGTGACTAAACCAGTTACAATTTTAATAAATCGAAATAATGAAGCGAATAGGAGTGAAAGTCAAAAGACTGAGAAGAGGAGTGTTAGTAAGCCAAAACAATCTAGGAAGAAAAACACTCAGCACACCCCTGTTAAGTTTGTTAAGGATAGTAGTACTGTGAATTCTCAGATTGTTGATCCCAAAACTGAACTTCCACCAAAAGGTGAGGGTTCAAATTTAGAAAGCGTGATAAAATATATTCTGCCTAATCGTAGACAGACTGTTAAACAGCAAGTCACGTCACCCACTCCAGCTAGGTAACAGAATACACCCTCGAGGAGAGAGTATTCAACTTCTAGGCGTCAAGTGTTTAATGTTAATAGTTTTGATAATGTTAACTGTTTCAATTGTGGGATGTTGGGACACAGGGCTATGAATTGTAAACCCATTCAACAGAAACCACACAGGAAGATTGATCTTAGCACTAAACGTACTTTCAATGGAAGATCATCCTCACCTGTGTTTAAATCTACTTCTGTGAAATGAACTGAATCTAAAGTTTTCCAAACAAACGACTATTACAGGAAACCTTTACCAAGAAATACTATTTGGAAACGTAAGTCAGAAGTGAAAGGTGTCCAAAATTCTGAAAGTCCTTCTGGATCTAAGGGACAATGGGTGGAATTGCTAGTGGTTGGTGTTGATGGAAAACCCACTGCCATTCGGGCATGGGTGGCCCTTTCTAACTAATCTCCTTATGTTTATGTGCATGTCGCCTACAATCCTCGTTGCAGTACATGAATTGTTGATAGTGGGTCATCCATGCACATGACATGGAACTTGTCCTTACTTTCTAATGTGCAAATAGTGGATGGAGGACCAGTTTCTTTTGCAAGTAGTGAAGGAGGTTTTATTACTGCGCAGGGAGTGACTTCAAATGAGAATGTCAGCTTTGATAAGGTCAATTTTGTGGAGCACGAACAATTTGCTTTCAGTTTCACAGGTTGCTGACAAAAAGTATACGGTTGCTTTTGATGACAAATTGAGTTATATCTTGAGAAAAGATTTCGTGATTCCGGAAGACATGATTTTGATGACTGCTCCAAGGTGTAAGTGAAATGTCCCGTCCATATTGATTATAAACGTTCCATATTAATTGATTTCGTCGCGAGGTTTTGACCTCTATATGAGACGTTAAGACTGCATTCATTTTTAAAATAACCATAACCTTTATTTTATCGATAAAGGTTTAAAAAGCATTACGTAGATTATCAAATAATGATAATCTAAAATATACCGTTTACACATGACCATTACATAATGGTTTACAATAAGAATATATTACATCAAAAATAAGTTTCTTGAATGCAGTTTTTACACAATATCATACAAGCATGGACTCCAAATCTTGTCCTTATTTTAGTATGCAACAGCGGAAGCTCTTAATAATCACCTGAGAATAAACATGCTTAAAACGTCAACAAAAATGTTGGTGAGTTATAGGTTTAACCTATATATTATCAAATCATAATAATAGACTACAAGATTTCATATTTCAATATACATCCCATTCATAGAGATAAAAATCATTCATATGGTGAACACCTGGTAACTGACATTAACAAGATGCATATAGAATATCCCCTTCATTTCGGGACACCCATCGGACATGATAATTTCAAAGTACTAAAGCATTCCAAATTCCAGAATGGGGTTTGTTGGGCCCGATAGATCTATCTTTAGGATTCGCGTTAATTTGGGGGTCTGTTCCCAAATTCTTAGGCTACCGAGCTAAAAAGGGGCATATTCGGCTTCGTTCATTCAACCATATAATGTAGTTTCATTTACTTGTGTCTATTTCATAAAACATTTATAAACTTGCATGTATTCTCATCCCAAAATATTAGGTTTTTAAAAGTGGGAGTATAACTCACTTTCACATATTTTTACTTCGTCGGGAAGTAAGACTTGGCCACTGGTCGATTCACGAACCTATAAAAAATATGTACATATATATCAAGGCATGATCAAAATATATTTACAACATTTTTAATACGTTTTACTGTTTTAAGTTTATTAAGCCAGCTATCCTCGTTAGTAGCCTACAACTAGTTGTCCACAGTTAGATGTACAGAAATAAATCGATATATATATATTATCTTGAATCAATCCACGACCCAGTGTATACACGTCTCAGGCTAGATCACAACTCAAAGTATATATATTTTTGGAATAAATCTCGACCCTGTATAGCTAACTCCAACATTACTGCAAATAGAGTGTCTATGGTTGTTCCAAATTACATATATACATGGGTCGATATGATATGTCAAAACATTTGCATACGTGTCTATGGTATCCTAAGATTACATAATATATTAGAATACATGTATAATACAATATAAGTTAGCTAGGATATGATTATATAGATTTATTACCAATTTTCACGTAGCTACAACAAGCAAAAATATCCAATCTTGTTTTACCCATAACTTCTTCGTTTTAACTCCGTTTTGAGTGGTTCAAGTTGCTATGGTTTCATATTGAACTTAAGTTTATGAATCTATACATAAAAAGTATAAGTTTATAATCAGAAATACAGGTTACAAGTCGTTTTTGTAAAGGTAGTCATTTAAGTCGAAAGAACGGCGTCTAGATGACCATTTTGGAAAACATACTTCCACTTTGAGTTTAACCATGATTTTTGGATATAGTTTCATGTTCATAAGAAAAATCATTTTCCCAGAAGAACAACTTTTAAATTAAAGTTTATCATAGTTTTTAATTAACTAACCCAAAACAGCCCGCGGTGTTACTACAACGGCGTATATCCACTTTTACGGTGTTTTTCGTGTTTTCAGGTTTTAAATCATTAAGTTAGCATATTATATAGATATAGAACATGTGTCTAGTTGATTTTATAAGTCAAGTTAGAAGAATTAACTTTTGTTTGCGAACAAGTTTAACTAAACTATGTTCTAGTGATTACAAGTTTAAACCTTTGAATAAGGTAGTTTTATATATATGAATCGAATGATGTTATGAACATCATTACTACCTCAGGTTTTGTGGATAAACCTACTAGAAATGAGAAAAATAGATCTAGCTTCAAAGGATCCTTGGATGGCTTGAAAGTTCTTGAAGCAAAATCATGACACGAAAACAAGTTCAAGTAAGATTTCCACTCAAAATAAGATTGTTATAGTTATAGAAATTGAATCAAAGATTGAATATGAGTACTACCTTATATTAGAGAGATATATTACTGTAAATAAGAAAGATTTCTTGAGTTTGGATGATCACTTGAAATGGATTTGCAAGATTGAAAGCAAGCTAGCAAACTTGGAAGTGTTGTAGGTGTGTTCTTGAGTAGTTGTTTTGTATCTTGGTTTATGTATGGATTTATAAACTAGATTGAGCTAGATTTTGTTGAAGATGATGAAGAACACTTAGAACAAAGGAAGAACACTTGAGAGAGAGAGTAATTTGATTGAATAAAATTGAAAAATGAATGTGTTTTTGACTCCTCTCTTTCACGTGAATATGGAGCATCAATATAGGCTCCATTAGTTTGTAATTTTGTGAGATATTTCATGCTAGATGTTAAATGATGGTTCCCATATGGTTAGGTGACTCACATGGGCTGCTAAGAGCTGATCATTGGAGTGTATATACCAATAGTACATACATTTAGGAGCAGTGTATTGTACGAGTACAAATACGAGTGCATACGAGTAGAATTGTTGATGAAAATGAACGAGGATGTAATTGTAAGCATTTTTGTTAAGTAGAAGTACTTTGATAATTGTATTGAAGTTTTTCAAAAGTGTATGAATACATATTAAAACACTACATGTATATACATTTTAACTGAGTTGTTAAGTCATCGTTAGTCGTTACATGTAAGTGTTGTTTTGAAACCCTTAGGTTAACGATCTTGTTAAGTGTTGTTAACCCATTGTTTATTATTTCAAATTAGATGTTAAATTATTACATTATCATGATATTATGATGTATTAATATATCTTAATATGATATATACACAATTAAATGTCGTTACAACGATAATCGTTACATATATGCCTCGTTTCGAAATCATTAAGTTAGTAGTCTTGTTTTTAAATTTGTAGTTCATTGTTAATATACTTAATGATACTTTTACTTATCATAATATCATGTTAACTATATATATATATATCCATATATATGACATCATATAGTTTTTACAAGTTTTAACGTTCGTGAATCACCGGTCAACTTGGGTGGTCAATTGTCTATATGAAACCTATTTCAATTAATCAAGTCTTAACAAGTTTGATTGCTTAACATGTTGGAAACACTTAATCATGTAAAAATAAATTTCATTTAATATATATAAACATGGAAAATTTCGGGTCACTACAATACCTACCCGTTAAATAAATTTCGTCCCGAAATTTTAAGCAGTTGGAGGTGTTGACGTATCTTCTGGAAATAAGTGCGGGTATTTCTTCTTCATCTGATCTTCTCGTTCCCAGGTGAACTCGGGTCCTCTACGAGCATTCCATCGAACCTTAACAATTGGTATCTTGTTTTTAAGTCTTTTAATCTCACGATCCATTATTTCGACGGGTTCTTCGACGAATTGAAGTTTTTCGTTGATTTGGATTTTGTCTAACGGAATAGTGAGATCTTCTTTAGCAAAACATTTTTTCAAATTCGAGACATGGAAATTTTTATGTACAGCCACGAGTTGTTGAGGTAACTCAAGTTGGTAAGCTACTGGTCCGACACGATCAAAAATCTTGAATGGTCCAATATACCTTGGATTTAATTTTCCTCGTTTACCAAATCGAACAACGCCTTTCCAAGGTGCAACTTTAAGCATGACCATCTCTCCAATTTCAAATTCTATATCTTTTTTTTAATGTCAGCGTAGCTCTTTTGTCGACTTTGGGCGGTTTTCAACCATTGTTGAATTTGGATGATCTTCTCGGTATTTTCTTGCATTATTTCCGGACCCGTAATCTGTCTATCCCCCACTTCACTCCAACAAATCGGAGACCTGCACTTTCTACCATAGAGTGCTTCAAACGACGCCATTTCAATGCTTGAATGGTAGCTGTTGTTGTAGGAAAAATCTGCTAATGGAAGGTGTCGATCCCAACTGTTTCCGAAATCAATAACACATGCTCGTAGCATGCCTTTATGCATTTGTATCGTCCTTTTCCTCTCCCCATCAGTTTGTGGATGATAGGCAGTACTCATGTCTAGACGAGTTCCTAATGCTTGCTGTAATGTCTGCCAGAATCTTGAAATAAATCTGCCATCCCTATCAGAGATAATTGAGATTGGTATTCCATGTCTGGAGACGACTTCCTTCAAATACAGTGGTGCTAACTTCTCCATCTTGTCATCTTCTCTTATTGGCAGGAAGTGTGCTGATTTGGTGAGACGATCAACTATTACCCAAATAGTATCAAAACCACTTGCAGTCATTGGCAATTTAGTGATGAAATCCATGGTAATGTTTTCCCATTTCCATTCCGGGATTTTGGGTTGTTGAAGTAGACCTGATGGTTTCTGATGCTCAGCTTTGACCTTAGAACACGTCAAACATTCTCCTACGTATTTAGCAACATCTGCTTTCATACCCGGCCACCAAAAATGTTTCTTAAGATCCTTGTACATCTTTCCCGATCCAGGATGTATTGAGTATCTGATTTTATGAGCTTCTCTAAGTACCATTTCTCTCATATCTCCAAATTTTGGTACCCAAATTCTTTCAGCCCTATACCGGGTTCCGTCTTCCCGAGTATTAAGATGCTTCTCCGATCCTTTGGGTATTTCATTCTTTAAATTTCCCTCTTTTAAAACTCGTTGTTGCGCCTCATTTATTTGAGTAGTAAGGTTATTGTGAATCATTATATTCATAGATTTTACTAGAATCGGTTCTCTGTCCTTTCTGCTCAAGGCGTCGGCTACCACATTTGCCTTCCCCGGGTGGTAACGAATCTCAAAGTCGTAATCATTCAACAATTCAATCCACCTGCGCTGCCTCATGTTCAGTTGTTTCTGATTAAATATGTGTTGAAGACTTTTGTGGTCGGTATATATAATACTTTTGACCCCATATAAGTATTGCCTCCAAGTCTTTAATGCAAAAACAACCGCGCCTAATTCCAAATCATGCGTCTTATAATTCTCCTCGTGAATCTTCAATTGTCTACATAAGTACTTACCTTCGTTCGTTGCATTAATACACAACCGATACCTTGCTTTGAGGCGTCACAATATATCACAAAATCATCATTCCCTTCAGGTAATGACAATATAGGTGTCGTAGTTAACTTTTTATTTAATAATTGAAACACTTTTTCTTGTTCATCCTTCCATTCAAATTTCTTCCCTTTATGCGTTAATGCAGTCAAGGGTTTTGCTATTTTGGAAAAATCTTGGATGAACCTTCTGTAGTAACCAGCTAGTCCTAAAAATTGGCGTATGTGTTTCGGAGTTTTCGGGGTTTCCCACTTTTCAACGATTTCAATCTTTGCTGGATCAACCTGAATACCTTCTTTATTCACTATATGACCGAGGAATTGAACTTCTTATAACTAAAATGCACACTTTGAAAAGTTAGCGTACAGTTTTTCTTTTCTTAGCAACTCTAGCACTTTTCTCAAATGTTCTTCGTGCTCTTGATCATTCTTCGAGTAAATAAGTATGTCATCGATGAAAACAATGACAAACTTGTCAAGATATGGCCCATACACTCGGTTCATGAGGTCCATGAACACAGTTGGTGTGTTAATCAATCCAAACGGCATAACCATAAACTCGTAATGACCGTAACGCGTCCTAAAAGCAGTCTTCGGAATGTCATCCTCCTTCACCCGCATTTGTTGATACCCAGAACATAAATCAATCTTCGAATAAACCGACGAGCCTTGTAGTTGATCAAATAAATCGTCGATTCTCGGTAATGGGTAATGGTTCTTGATGGTAAGTTTGTTCAACTCTCGGTAGTCGATACACAACCTAAATGTACCATCTTTCTTCTTGACAAACAGAACAGGAGCTCCCCATGGTGATGTACTTGGTCGAATGAAACCACGCTCTAAAAGTTCCTGTAATTGACTTTGTAATTCTTTCATTTCGCTAGGTGCGAGTCTATATGGAGCACGAGCTATTGGTGCAGCTCCTGGTACAAGGTCTATTTGAAATTCAACGGATCGATGTGGGGATAATCCCGGTAATTCTTTCGGAAATACATCGGGAAATTCTTTTGCGACGGGAACATCACTGATGTTCTTTTCTTCAGGTTTAACTTCCTTGATGTGTGCTAGAATGACGTAACAACCTTTTCTTATTAGTTTTTGCGCCTTCAAACTACTAATTAGATTTAATTTTGCGTTGTTCTTTTCTCCCTACACCATTAAAGGTTTTCCTTTTTCACGCATAATGCGAATCACATTTTTGTAACAAACGACCTCTGCTCTCACCTTTTTCAACCAGTCCATGTCAATTATTACATCAAAACTCCCTAACTCGACTGGTATTAAATCAATTTTAAACGTTTCATCCCCCAGTTTAATTTCTCTATCCCGACATATATTATCTGCTGAAATTAATTTACCGTTTGCTAATTCGAGTAAAAATTTACTATCCAAAGGCGTCAATGGGCAACTTAATTTAGCACAAAAATCTCTACTCATATAGCTTCTATTCGCACCCGAATCAAATAAAACATAAGCAGATTTATTGTCAATAAGAAACGTACCCGTAACAAGCTCCGGGTCTTCCTGTGCTTCTGCCGTATTAATATTGAAAACTCTTCCGCGGCCCTGCCCATTAGTATTCCCCTGATTCGGGCAATTACTTCTAATGTGGCCCGGTTTTCCACATCCATAACAAACAAAGGCGGCATTACTTGTTTCGACACTATTTGTCCCTTTAGTTCTGTTAAACTTTGGTCCGTAGACTTCACACTTTTTCGCACCATAGCCAGTTCTTTTACACTTGGTGCAAAATGTCGTGCATAACTCATTCTGGTGGTACTCTTTATACCTTTGGCATTTTTGGTTTTTGTTGCCGTTGTTGTTATTGAGGTTGTTGTTGGGATTGTTGTTGGAACGGTTGTTGTAGTTGTTATTATTGTTGGGACGTTTGTTGTAGTTATTGTTAGAATTGCGGTTATTGTTGCGATTATTGTTGCGGTTGTTGGGATAGTTGTTTCGATTGTGGTTGTAATTGTTATTGTTGTTGTTCTGGTGATTCTTGTCACCGTTTTCCTCTCATTTTCTCTTGAGTTGTTTCGTGTTGGCTTCTTTGGCCGCCTGCTCTTTAATTCTTCCCTCAATCTGATTTATGAGTTTATGAGCCATTCGACTTGCCTTTTGTATGGAAGCGGGCTCGTGTGAACTCACATCTTCTTGAATCCTTACTGGTAACCCTTTTACAAACGCGTCGATCTTCTCTTCTTCATCTTCAAATGCTCCCGGACACAATAGGCACAACTCTGTGAATCGTCGTTCATATGTGGTAATGTCGAACCCTTGTGTTCGTAACTCTCTAAGTTCTACCTTGAGCTTATTGACTTCGTTTCTAGGACGGTACTGTTCGTTCATCAATTGCTTGAATGCCAACCACGGTAGTGCGTAAGCAGCATTTTGTCCTACCTGTTCAAGATAGGTGTTCCACCATGTTAACGCAGTACCTGTGAAGGTATGAGTAGCGTACTTAACTTTGTCCTCTTCAGTACACTTACTTATGGCAAACACTGATTCGACCTTCTCGGTCCACCGTTTCAATCCAATTGGTCCTTCGGTTCCATCAAATTCCAAAGGTTTACAGGCAGTGAATTCTTTGTAGGAGCATCCTACACGATTTCTTGTGAAATTAGTTCCACTGCTAGATCCAGAGTTATTATTATTTTGCATTGCAGCCTGTACTGCGGCTATGTTTGCTGCAAGGAAAACACAGAAGTCTTCCTCGCTCATGTTCAAATTCTGACGAGTCGCCGGTGCCATTTCCTTCAAAAATAGCCAAAAGAATTGAGTTAATCATATAGAATTTAAGAGTAGTCAATAGTATTTCGTAGCATTATATGAACTTATTTATAAAAGCTTTTTCTTCATATTAACATTTTATAGTTTTAATTCGGGTAGTACCTACCCGTTAAGTTCATACTTACTAGCTACTATACAACTCAACTACTACGTTTCTATATGAAAAACTTATTACTATAATATTTCGCGTTCAAACTTTATACAAAATATTACAAACTTACAATACTGCTATTATACATATAGAATGAAATATAGCACATAATAACTTTGCTACCCGGCAGCTATAAAGGCAATTCTAGTTAATACGCAAGTTGTTCAGCAAAAAGAAATAAAGACACGTAATTCATAAGTCCAGAAACAAGTCATGCATTCTGGTTTTACTAAGACGACTTCCCATCCTTGATCTTGTGGAAAGTAACCGTTATGACCATTGGCTAAGAAGCATGTTGTTTTGTCATCAAAAGGACGAGGGTTTCGTAATGCCCAACGGCCTCGTAGCAATCTAAAAACCTTGTTTCTTACCCCAACTACTGAGTCCGTCACTTGTGAAAATGTTTTATTTAAAAGTTTCAACCC
Organism: Rutidosis leptorrhynchoides; assembly: GCF_046630445.1. Classification (NCBI taxonomy): domain Eukaryota; kingdom Viridiplantae; phylum Streptophyta; class Magnoliopsida; order Asterales; family Asteraceae; genus Rutidosis; species Rutidosis leptorrhynchoides. The sequence goes on along the minus strand of NC_092342.1, from coordinate 254,238,309 downwards.
AATGTTCTTTTTCTCCATTTGATGAGAAGCGAACATTATTAACCCGTAAGCATAACATGCTTCTTTATGTTGCATGTTAGAAGCTCTTTCTAAAGAACGGAGTCCTATGTTGGGATATGTTGAGTCAAAATACGTTCGTAACCGGTAGCGTAAAATTGCATCTGGGTTTCCCGCACTAAATGCCTTAAAGAAAACTTGGCGTAACTTAAAGTCTCCCCAATGTGATATACCCCATCTTTCAAAGGAAAGCCTTTTATATACTAAGGCATGCCTGGAATGTCTTTCAAACGTTTGACAAACTAATTTTGCCGTAACTAATTGTGCTGATGAATTCTGCCCGACTCTAGACAAGATTTCATCAATCATATATCCTGGTAGGTCTTCTAAAATTTTTGGTTGTCTATCCTTAACGTCTATTTTGTGTTTTTATACTGTAAAATAGAAAAGGATTAGATTCGTAAAAGATAATTAACAAACAATACAAGCAATTTTTACATAGAACATAAAAGTACAAGCACACTACAACACAAATAATACACAACATGATTACAACCCTCTAATCTGAATCACTGGTTTCTTCTTCTTCGAACTTGGTTCATTTTCCTAATTTTCTAGGGATATATGGTGCTCCTCTAATACGAGCTGTCGTTTTCCACAATGGTTTAGAAAAACCTGGTGGTTTAGAGGTTCCCGGGTTATTGTTACAATTTAGAAAATACAGACGTTGCCTATACATATAAAGTTCATCGGGGTTGAAACCAGGTTTCTCTATTTTTATACCTTTTCCTTATTATTTTCTTTTGCTATATTAAATTGGGTCAAGGTAATTTCTATAACATCATCGGAATCCTTATCGGGATCCGGTTCATCGGAAAATTGGTAATCTTCCCAATAATTTGCTTCCTCTGCGGAAACACCATTGACCATTTTTAACTTTGGTCCGTTGGTTGAGGATTTTCTTTTATTTAATCGATTTACTGTAGGTATCAATATTTCTTCCTCGAGAACATCTTCTTCTTCCGGTTCCTCCTCTTCCGGTTCCTCTTCTTCCGATTCCTCCTCTTCCGGTTCCTCCTCTTCCGGTTCCTCTTCGGGAATTTGTGAATCTTCCCAAAGTATATTCGACTCTTCATTATTATTAGGTGAGTCGATGGGATTTGTACTAGTGGTAGACATCTATCACACAATATCAAACAAATTAAGAGGTTAATATATCACATAATAATTACATGTTAATAATATATAGTTTCCAACAAAAGTGTTAAGTAATCGTTTTTTAAAGAAAACACGGTCCAAGTCCAGACTCACTAATGTATCCTAACAAACTCGATAAGACAGACTAATGCAAATTTCTGGTTCTCTAAGACCAACGCTCGGATACCAACTGAAATGTCCCGTTCATATTGATTATAAACGTTCCATATTAATTGATTTCGTCGCGAGGTTTTGACCTCTATATGAGACGCTTTTCAAAGACTGCATTCATTTTTAAAATAACCATAACCTTTATTTTATCGATAAAGGTTTAAAAAGCATTACGTAGATTATCAAATAATGATAATCTAAAATATACCGTTTACACATGACCATTACATAATGTTTTACAATAAGAATATATTACATCAAAAATAAGTTTCTTGAATGCAGTTTTTACACAATATCATATAAGCATGGATTCCAAATCTTGTCCTTATTTTAGTATGCAATAGCGGAAGCTCTTAATAATCACCTGAGAATAAACATGCTTAAAACGTCAACAAAAATGTTGGTGAGTTATAGGTTTAACCTATATATTATCAAATTATAATAATAGACCACAAGATTTCATATTTCAATATACATCCCATTCATAGAGATAAAAATCATTCATATGGTGAACACCTGGTAATCGACATTAACAAGATGCATATAGAATATCCCCATCATTCCGGGACACCCATCGGACATGATAATTTCGAAGTACTAAAGCATTCCAAATTCCAGAATGGGGCTTGTTGGGCCCGATAGATCTATCTTTAGGATTCGCGTCAATTTGGGGGTCTGTTCCCAAATTCTTAGGCTACCAAGCTAAAAAGGGCATATTCGGCTTCGATCATTCAACCATATTGAAATGTCCCGTTCTTATTGATTAAAAATGTTCCATATTAATTAATTTCGTTGCGAGGTTTTGACCTCTATATGAGACGTTTTTCAAAGACTGCATTCATTTTAAAACAAACCATAACCTTTATTTCATCAATAAAGGTTTAAAAAGCTTTACGTAGATTTTCAAATAATGATAATCTAAAATAACCTGTTTACACACGACCATTACATAATGGTTTACAATACAAATATGTTACAACAAAATAAGTTTCTTGAATGTAGTTTTTACACAATATCATACAAGCATGGACTCCAAATCTCATCCTTATTTTAGTATGCGACAGCGGAAGCTCTTAATAATCACGTGAGAATAAACATGCTTAAAACGTCAACAAAAATGTTGGTGAGTTATAGGTTTAACCTATATATATCAAATCATAATAATAGACCACAAGATTTCATATTTCAATACACATCCCATACATAGAGATAAAAATCATTCATATGGTGAACACCTGGTAACCGACATAAACAAGATGCATATATAAGAATATCCCCATCATTCCGGGACACCCTTCGGATATGATATAAATTTCGAAGTACTAAAGCATCCGGTACTTTGGATGGGGTTTGTTAGGCCCAATAGATCTATCTTTAGGATTCGCGTCAATTAGGGTGTCTGTTCCCTAATTCTTAGATTACCAGACTTAATAAAAAGGGGCATATTCGATTTCGATAATTCAACCATAAAATGTAGTTTCACGTACTTGTGTCTATTTTGTAAATCATTTATAAAACCTGCATGTATTCTCATCCCAAAAATATTAGATTTTAAAAGTGAGACTATAACTCACTTTCACAGATTTTTACTTTGTCGGGAAGTAAGACTTGGCCACTGGTTGATTCACGAACCTATAACAATATATACATATATATCAAAGTATGTTCAAAATATATTTACAACACTTTTAATATATTTTGATGTTTTAAGTTTATTAAGTCAGCTGTCCTCGTTAGTAACCTACAACTAGTTGTCCACAGTTAGATGTACAGAAATAAATCGATAAATATTATCTTGAATCAATCCACGACCCAGTGTATACGTATCTCAGTATTGATCACAATTCAAACTATATATATTTTGGAATCAACCTCAACCCTGTATAGTTAACTCCAACATTCACATATAGAGTGTCTATGGTTGTTCCGAAATATATATAGATGTGTCGACATGATAGGTCGAAACATTGTATACGTGTCTATGGTATCTCAAGATTACATAATATACAATACAAGTTGATTAAGTTATGGTTGGAATAGATTTGTTACCAATTTTCACGTAGCTAAAATGAGAAAAATTATCCAATCTTGTTTTACCGATAACTTCTTCATTTTAAATCCGTTTTGAGTGAATCAAATTGCTATGGTTTCATATTGAACTATATTTTATGAATCTAAACAGAAAAAGTATAGGTTTATAGTCAGAAAAATAAGTTACAAGTAGTTTTTGTAAAGGTAGTCATTTCAGTCGAAAGAACGACGTCCAGATGACCATTTTAGAAAACATACTTCCACTTTGAGTTTAACCATAATTTTTGGATATAGTTTCATGTTCATAATAAAAATCATTTTCTCAGAATAACAATTTTTAAATCAAAGTTTATCATAGTTTTTAATTAACTTACCCAAAACAGCCCGCTGTGTTACTACGACGGCGTAAATCCGGTTTTACGGTGTTTTTCGTGTTTCCAGGTTTTAAATAATTAAGTTAGCATATCATATAGATATAGAACATGTGTTTAGTTGATTTTAAAAGTCAATTTAGAAGGATTAACTTTTGTTTGCGAACAAGTTTAGAATTAACTAAACTATGTTCTAGTGATTACAAGTTTAAACCTTCGAATAAGATAGCTTTATATGTATGAATCGAATGATGTTATGAAAATCATTACTACCTTAAGTTCCTTGGATAAACCTACTGGAAAAGCAAAAAATGGATCTAGCTTCAACGGATCCTTGGATGGCTCGAAGTTCTTGAAACAGAATCATGACACGAAAACAAGTTCAAGTAAGATCATCACTTGAAATAAGATTGTTATAGTTATAGAAATTGAACCAAAGTTTGAATATGATTATTACCTTGTATTAGAATGATAACCTACTGTAAGAAACAAAGATTTCTTGAGGTTGGATGATCACCTTACAAGATTGGAAGTGAGCTAGCAAACTTGAAAGTATTCTTGATTTTATGTAACTAGAACTTGTAGAATATATGAAGAACACTTAGAACTTGAAGATAGAACTTGAGAGAGATCAATTATATGAAGAAAATTGAAGAATGAAAGTGTTTATAGGTGTTTTTTGTCGTTGGTGTATGGATTAGATATAAAGGATATGTAATTTTGTTTTCATGTAAATAAGTCATGAATGATTACTCATATTTTTGTAATTTTATGAGATATTTCATGCTAGTTGCTAAATGATGGTTCCCACATGTGTTAGGTGACTCACATGGGCTTCTAAGAGCTGATAATTGGAGTGTATATACCAATAGTACATACATCTAAAAGCTGTGTATTCTACGAGTACGAATACGGGTGCATACGAGTAGAATTGTTGATGAAACTGAACGAGGATGTAATTTTAAGCATTTTTGTTAAGTAGAAGTATTTTGATAAGTGTATTGAAGTCTTTCAAAAGTGTATAAATACATATTAAAACACTACATGTATATACATTTTAACTGAGTCGTTAAGTCATCGTTAGTCGTTACATGTAAGTGTTGTTTTGAAACCTTTAGGTTAACGATCTTGTTAAATGTTGTTAACCCAATGTTTATAATATCAAATGAGATTTTAAATTATTATATTATCATGATATTATCATGTATGAATATCTCTTAATATGATATATATACATTAAATGTCTTTACAACGATAATCGTTACATATATGTCTCGTTTAAAAATCATTAAGTTAGTAGTCTTGTTTTTACATATGTAGTTCATTGTTAATATACTTAATGATATGTTTACTTATCATAGTATCATGTTAACTATATATATATCCATATATATGTCATCATATAGTTTTTACAAGTTTTAACGTTCGTGAATCACCGGTCAACTTGGGTGGTCAATTGTCTATATGAAACATATTTCAATTAATCAAGTCTTAACAAGTTTGATTGCTTAACATGTTGGAAACATTTAATCATGTAAATATCAATCTCAATTAATATATATAAACATGGAAAAGTTCGGGTCACTACAGTACCTACCCGTTAAATAAATTTCGTCCTGAAATTTTAAGCTGTTGAAGGTGTTGACGAATCTTCTGGAAATAGATGCGGGTATTTCTTCTTCATCTAATCTTCATGCTCCGAGGTGAACTCGTGTCCTCTATGAGCATTCCATCGAACCTTAACAATTGGTATCTTGTTTTGCTTAAGTCTTTTAACCTCACGATCCATTATTTCGACGGGTTCTTCGATGAATTGAAGTTTTTCGTTGATTTGGATTTCATCTAACGGAAGAGTGAGATCTTCTTTAGCAAAACATTTCTTTAAATTCGAGACGTGGAAAGTGTTATGTACAGCTGCGAGTTGTTGAGGTAACTCAAGTCGGTAAGCTACTGGTCCGACACGATCAATAATCTTGAATGGTCCAATATACCTTGGATTTAATTTCCCTCGTTTACCAAATCGAACAACGCCTTTCCAAGGTGCAACTTTAAGCATGACCATCTCTCCAATTTTAAATTCTATATCTTTTCTTTTAATGTCAGCGTAGCTCTTTTGTCGACTTTGGGTGGTTTTCAACCGTTGTTGAATTTAGATGATCTTCTCGGTAGTTTCTTGTATAATCTCCGGACCCGTAATCTGTCTATCCCCCACTTCACTCCAACAAATTGGAGACCTGCACTTTCTACCATAAAGTGCTTCAAACGGCGCCATCTCAATGCTTGAATGGTAGCTGTTGTTGTAGGAAAATTCTGCTAACGGTAGATGTCAATCCCAACTGTTTCCGAAATCAATAACACATGCTCGTAGCATGTCTTCAAGCGTTTGTATCGTCCTTTCACTCTGCCCATCAGTTTGTGGATGATAGGCAGTACTTATGTCTAGACGAGTTCCTAATGCTTGCTGTAATGTCTGCCAGAATCTTGAAATAAATCTGCCATCCCTATCAGAGATAATAGAGATTGGTATTCCATGTCTGGAGACGACTTCCTTCAAATACAGTCGTGCTAACTTCTCCATCTTGTCATCTTCTCTTATTGGCAGGAAGTGTGCTGATTTGGTGAGACGATCAACTATTACCCAAATAGTATCAAAACCACTTGCAGTGCTTGGCAATTTAGTGATGAAATCCATGGTAATGTTTTCCCATTTCCATTCCGGGATTTCGGGTTGTTGAAGTAGACCTGATGGTTTCTGATGCTCAGCTTTGACCTTAGAACACGTCAAACATTCTCCTACGTATTTAGCAACTTCGGATTTCATACCCGACCACCAAAAATGTTTCTTGAGATCCTTGTACATCTTCCCCGTTCCAGGATGTATTGAGTATCTGGTTTTATGAGCTTCTCTAAGTACCATTTCTCTCATATCTCCAAATTTTGGTACCCAAATCCTTTCAGCCCTATACCGGGTTCCGTCTTCCCGAATATTAAGATGCTTCTTCGATCCTTTGGGTATTTCATCCTTTAAATTTCCCTCTTTTAAAACTCCTTGTTGCGCCTCCTTTATTTGAGTAGTAAGGTTATTATGAATCATTATATTCATAGATTTTACTCGAATGGGTTCTCGGTCCTTCCTGCTCAAGGCATCGGCTACCACATTTGCCTTCCCCGGGTGGTAATGAATCTCAAAGTCGTAATCATTCAATAATTCAATCCACCTACGCTGCCTCATATTCAGTTGTTTCTGATTAAATATGTGTTGAAGACTTTTGTGGTCGGTATATATAATACTTTTGACCCCATATAAGTAGTGCCTCCAAGTCTTTAATGCAAAAACAACCGCGCCTAATTCCAAATCATGCGTCGTATAATTTTGTTCGTGAATATTCAATTGTCTAGACGCATAAGCAATCACCTTCGTTCGTTGCATTAATACACAACCGAGACCTTGCTTTGATGCGTCACAATAAATCACAAAATCATCATTCCCTTCAGGCAATGACAATATAGGTGCCGTAGATAGCTTTTTCTTCAATAACTGAAACGCTTTCTCTTGTTCATCATTCCATTCAAATTTCTTCCCTTTATGCGTTAATGCAGTCAAGGGTTTTGCTATTCTGGAAAAGTCTTGGATGAACCTTCTGTAGTAACCAGCTAGTCCTAAAAACTGGTGTATGTGTTTCAGAGTTTTTGGGGTTTCCCACTTTTCAACAGTTTCTATCTTTGCCGGAACCACCTTAATACCTTCTTTGTTCACTATGTGACCGAGGAATTGAACTTCTTCCAACCAAAATGCACACTTTGAAAACTTAGCGTACAATTCTTCCTTCCTCAATACTTCTAACACCTTTCTCAAATGTTCACCATGTTCTTGGTCATTCTTTTAGTAAATAAGTATGTCATCAATGAAAACAATGACAAGCTTGTCAAGGTATGTTCCACACACTCGGTTCATAAGGTCTATGAACACAGCTGGTGCATTAGTTAAACCAAACGGCATGACCATAAACTAGTAATGACCGTAACGTGTCCTGAAAGCAGTCTTTGGAATATCATCTTCTTTCACCCGCATTTGATGATACCCGGAACGTAAGTCAATCTTTGAATAAACAGACGAGCCTTGTAGTTGATCAAATAAGTCGTCGATTCTCGGTAGTGGGTAGCGGTTCTTGATGGTAAGTTTGTTCAACTCTCGGTAGTCGATACACAACCTGAATGTACCATCTTTCTTCTTGACAAACAAAACAGGAGCTCCCCACGGTGATGTGCTTGGTCGAATGAAACCACGCTCTAAAAGTTCTTGTAATTGGCTTTGCAGTTCTTTCATCTCGCTGGGTGCGAGCCTGTAAGGAGCACGAGCTATTGGTGCAGCTCCTGGTACAAGATCTATTTGAAATTCAACGGATCGATGTGGGGGTAATCCCGGTAATTCTTTCGGAAATACATCGGGAAATTCTTTTGCAATGGGAACATCATTGATGCTCTTTTCTTCAGTTTGTACTTTCTCGACGTGTGCTAGAACAGCATAGCAACCTTTTCTTATTAGTTTTTGTGCCTTCCAATTACTAATAAGATGTAGCTTCGTGTTGCCCTTTTCTCCGTACACCATTAAGGGTTTTCCTTTTTCTCGTATAATGCGAATTGCATTTTTGTAACAAACGATCTCTGCTTTCACTTCTTTCAACCAGTCCATACCGATTATCACATCAAAACTCCCTAACTCTACTGGTATCAAATCAATCTTAAATGTTTCGCTAACCAGTTTAATTTCTCGATTCCGAAATATATTATCTGCTGAAATTAATTTACCATTTGCTAATTCGAGTAAAAATTTACTATCCAAAGGCGTCAATGGACAACTTAATTTAGCACAAAAATATATTCTCATATAGCTTCTATCCGCACCCGAATCAAATAAAACGTAAGCAGATTTATTGTCAATAAGAAACGTACCCGTAACAAGCTCCGGGTCTTCCTGTGCCTCTACCGCATTAATATTGAAAACTCTTCCACGGCCTTGTCCATTCGTGTTCTCCTGGTTCGGGCAATTTCTAATAATGTGGCCCGGTTTTCCACATTTATAACAAACTACATTGGCATAACTTGCTCCGACACTACTTGCTCCGCCATTAATCATTTTGACACCATTTGTTCCTTTCGTTCTATTAACCCCTGGTCCGTAGACCTCACACTTCGCCGAGCTATGACCATTTCTTTTACACTTGTTGCAAAATTTGGTGCAGAACCCCGAGTGATACTTTTCACACCTTTGGCATAGCTGCTTCTGATTGTTGTTGTTGTTGCGATTATTATTGTTGTTGGGATGATTGTTGTAGTAGTTGTTGTTGTTGTTGTTGTTGTTGTTGTTGTTGTTGGGCCGTTTGTTGTAGTTGCGATTGATGTTGCGATTGTTGGGATAATTGTTGCGATTATTGTTGTAATTGCTGTTGTTGTTGTATTGGTGATTCTTATCACCGTTTTCCTCCCACTTTCTTTTGACTTGCTTCACATTGGCCTCTTCAGCAGTTTGTTCTTTAATTCTTTCTTCAATCTGGTTCACTAGTTTGTGAGCCATTCTACATGCCTGTTGTATGGAGGCGGGCTCGTGTGAACTTATATCTTCTTGGATTCTTTCCGGTAATCCTTTCACAAACGCGTCGATCTTCTCTTCCTCATCTTCGAATGCTCCCGGACACAATAGGCACAATTCTGTGAATCGTCTTTCATACATGGTAATATCAAATCCTTGGGTTCGTAACCCTCTAAGTTCTGTCTTGAGCTTATTGACCTCGGTTCTGGGACGGTACTTCTCGTTCATCAAGTGCTTGAATGCTGACCATGGTAGTGCGTACGCATCGTCTTGTCCCACTTGCTCTAGATAGGTATTCCACCATGTTAACGCAGAACCTGTGAAGGTATGCGTAGCGTACTTCACTTTGTCCTCTTCAGTACACTTACTTATGGCAAACACCGATTCGACCTTCTCGGTCCACCGTTTCAATCCGATCGGTCCTTCGGTTCCATCAAATTCCAAAGGTTTGTAGGCAGTGAATTCTTTGTAGGTGCATCCTACATGATTTCCTGTACTGCTAGATCTAAAGTTATTGTTGGTATGTAGCGCAGCCTGTACTGCGGCTATGTTTGAAGCTAGAAAAGTACGAAATTCCTCTTCATTCATATTCACGGTGTGTCGAGTAGTCGGTGTCATTTCCTTCAAAATAGTCAAATGGAACAAGTTAATCATACAGAATATTAAGAGTAGTTAATAGTATTTCGTAGCATAATATGAACTCATTTATAAAAGCTTTTTCTTCATATTAGCATTTTATAAGTTTAAATTCGGGTAGTACCTACCCGTTAAGTTCATACTTAGTAGCTAATATACAATTCAACTACTACAATTCTATATGAAAAACTGATTATAATAATATTTCGCGTTCAAACTTTTACACAATATTTTACAAACTTACAATACCGCTTATTTTACATATAGCATGAAATATAGCACACAATAAATTTGATACAAGATGGTTGTGAAGATAATTCTAGCTAGTACACAAGTCGTTCAGCAAAGGCAATAAAGACACGTAATTCATATGTCCAGAAACAAGTCATGCATTCTGGTTTTACTAGGATTACTTCCCATCCTTGGTCTTGTGGAACATAACCGTTATGGCCGTTGATAAGACAGCGTGTTGTAACGTCGTCAAAGGGACGAGGGTTACGTAATGTCCAACAGTCCCGTAACAATCTAAAAACCTCATTTCTTACCCCAATTACCGACTCCGTCACTTGTGGGAACGTTTTGTTTAATAGTTGTAGCCCGATGTTCTTGTTCTCACTTTGGTGAGAAGCGAACATTAATAATCCGTAAGCATAACATGCTTCTTTATGTTGCATGTTAGCCACTTTTTCTAAATCACGAAGTCTAATATTCGGATATATTGAGTCAAAATAATTTCTTAACCCATTGCGTAAAATAGCATTTGGGTTCCCCGCAATATATGCGTCAAAGTAAACACATCGTAACTTATGGATTTCCTAATGTGATATCCCACATCTTTCGATCGAAAGCCTTTTATAAACCAAGGCATTCTTGGAACGTTCTTCGAATGTCTTACAAACTGATCTCGCCATAAATAGTTGTGCCGAAGAATTCTGACCGACTCTAGACAAGATTTCATCAATCATGTCTCCGGGTAGGTCTCTTAAAATATTGGGTTGTCTATCCATTTTGTGTTTTTATACTGTAAAATAGACAAGAGTTAGATTCATAAAAAAAATACTTATTAATACAAGCAATTTTTACATATATCATAAAGCATAAGCAGACTATATTACATATATTACACCACACTAATACAACTATCTTATTCCGACTCGCTTGTTTCTTCTTCTTCGGTTTTGGTTCTTTTTGCCAAGTTTCTAGGGATATATGATGTTCCCCTAATACGAGCCGTCGTTTTTCACATTGGTTTAGAAAAACCTGGTGGTTTAGAGGTTCCCGGGTCATTGTTACAACTTAAGGACTTCGGGGGGTTGACGATACATATAAAGTTCATCGGGGTTGGAATTAGATTTCTCTATTTTTATGCCCTTTCCCTTATTATTTTCTTTTGCCTTTTTAAATTCAGTTGGGGTAATTTCTATAACATCATCGGAATTCTCGTCGGAATCCGATTCATCGGAGAATTGGTAATCCTCCCAATATTTTGCTTCCTTGGCGGAAACACCATTGACCATAATTAACCTTGATCGGTTGGTTGGGGATTTTCTTTTACTTAACCGTTTTATTATTTCCCCCACCGGTTCTATTTCTTCATTCGGTTCCGATTCTTCTTCCGGTTTCGATTCTTCTTCCGGTTCCGACTCTTCTTCTGGTTCCTCTTCGGGAACTTGTGAATCAGTCCATGAATCATTCCAATTTACATTTAACTCTTCATTATTATTAGGTGAGTCAATGGGACTTGTTCTAGAGGTAGACATCTATCACATAATATCAAACGCGTTAAGAGATTAATATATCACATAATATTCACATGTTAAAAATATATAGTTTCCAACAAAATTTGTTAAGTAATCATTTTTCAAGTAAACACGGTCGAAGTCCAGACTCACTAATGCATCCTAACAAACTCGATAAGACACACTAATGCAAAATTCTGGTTCTCTAAGACCAACGCTCGGATACCAACTGAAATGTCCCGTTCTTATGGATTAAAAACGTTCCATATTAATTGATTTTGTTGCGAGGTTTTGACCTCTATATGAGACGTTTTTCAAAGACTGCATTCATTTTAAAACAAACCATAACCTTTATTTCATCAATAAAGGTTTAAAAAGCTTTACGTAGATTATCAAATAATGATAATCTAAAATATCCTGTTTACACATGACCATTACATAATGGTTTACAATACAAATATGTTACAACAAAATAAGTTTCTTGAATGCAGTTTTTACACAATATCATACAAGCATGGACTCCAAATCTCGTCTTTATTTAAGTATGCGATAGCAGAAGCTCTTAATAATCACCTGAGAATAAACCTGCTTAAAACGTCAACAAAAATGTTGGTGAGTTATAGGTTTAACCTATATATATCAAATCATAATAATAGAACACAAGATTTCATATTTCAATACACATCCCATACATAGAGATAAAAATCATTCATATGGTGAACACCTGGTAACCGACATTAACAAGATGCATATATAAGAATATCCCCATCATTCCGGGACACCCTTCGGATATGATATAAATTTCGAAGTACTAAAGCATCCGGTACTTTGGATGGGGTTTGTTAGGCCCAATAGATCTATCTTTAGGATTCGCGTCAATTAGGGTGTCTATTCCCTAATTCTTAGATTACCAGACTTAATAAAAAGGGGCATATTCGATTTCGATAATTCAACCATAGAATGTAGTTTCACGTACTTGTATTTTGTAAATCATTTATAAAACCTGCATGTATTCTCATCCCAAAAATATTAGATTTTAAAAGTGGGACTATAACTCACTTTCATAGATTTTTACTTCGTCGGGAAGTAAGACTTGGCCACTGGTTGATTCACGAACCTATAACAATATATACATATATATCAAAGTATGTTCAAAATATATTTACATCACTTTTAATATATTTTGATGTTTTAAGTTTATTAAGTCAGCTGTCCTCGTTAGTAACCTACAACTAGTTGTCCACAGTTAGATGTACAGAAATAAATCGATAAATATTATCTTGAATCAATCCACGACCCAGTGTATACGTATCTCAGTATTGATCACAACTCAAACTATATATATTTTGGAATCAACCTCAACCCTGTATAGCTAACTCCAACATTCACATATAGAGTGTCTATGGTTGTTCCGAAATATATATAGATGTGTCGACATGATAGGTCGAAACATTGTATACGTGTCTATGGTATCTCAAGATTACATAATATACAATACAAGTTGATTAAGTTATGGTTGGAATAGATTTGTTACCAATTTTCACGTAGCTAAAATGAGAAAAATTATCCAATCTTGTTTTACCCATAACTTCTTCATTTTAAATCTGTTTTGAGTGAATCAAATTGCTATGGTTTCATATTGAACTCTATTTTATGAATCTAAGTAGAAAAAGTATAGGTTTATAGTTGGAAAAATAAGTTACAAGTCGTTTTTGTAAAGGTAGTCATTTCAGTCGAAAGAACGACGTCTAGATGACCATTTTAGAAAACATACTTTCACTTTGAGTTTAACCATAATTTTTGGATATAGTTTCATGTTCATAATAAAAATCATTTTCTCAGAATAACAACTTTTAAATCAAAGTTTATCATAGTTTTTAATTAACTAACCCAAAACAGCCCGCGGTGTTACTACGACGGCGTAAATCCGGTTTTACGGTATTTTTCGTGTTTCCAGGTTTTAAATCATTAAGTTAGCATATCATATAGATATAGAACATGTGTTTAGTTGATTTTAAAAGTCAAGTTAGAAGGATTAACTTTTTTTTGCGAACAAGTTTAGAATTAACTAAACTATGTTCTAGTGATTACAAGTTTAAACCTTAGAATAAGATAGCTTTATATGTATGAATCGTATGATGTTATGAACATCATTACTACCTTAAGTTCCTTGGATAAACCTACTGGAAAAGAGAAAAATAGATCTAGCTTCAACGGATCCTTGGATGGCTCGAAGTTCTTGAAGCAGAATCATGACACGAAAACAAGTTCAAGTAAGATCATCACTTGAAATAAGATTGTTATAGTTATAGAAATTGAACCAAAGTTTGAATATGATTATTACCTTGTATTAGAATGATAACCTAATGTAATAAACAAATATTTATTGAGGTTGGATGATCAACTTACAAGATTGGAAGTGAGCTAGCAAACTTGAAAGTATTCTTGATTTTATGTAACTAGAACTTGTAGAATATATGAAGAACACTTAAAACTTGAAGATAGAACTTGAGAGAGATCAATTAGATGAAGAAAATTGAAGAATGAAAGTGTTTGTAGGTGTTTTTGGTCATTGGTGTATGGATTAGATATAAAGGATATGTAATTTTGTTTTCATGTAAATAAGTCATGAATGATTACTCATATTTTTGTAATTTTATAAGATATTTCATGCTAGTTGCCAAATGATAGTTCCCACATGTGTTAGGTGACTCACATGGGCTGCTAAGAGCTGATCATTGGAGTGTATATACCAATAGTACATACATCTAAAAGCTGTGTATTGTACGAGTACGAATACGGGTGCATACGAGTAGAATTGTTGATGAAACTGAACGAGGATGTAATTGTAAGCATTTTTGTTAAATAGAAGTATTTTGATAAGTGTATTGAAGTCTTTCAAAAGTGTATAAATACATATTAAAACACTACATGTATATACATTTTAACTGAGTCGTTAAGTCATCGTTAGTCGTTACATGTAAGTGTTGTTTTGAAACCTTTAGGTTAACGATCTTGTTAAATGTTGTTAACCCAATGTTTATAATATCAAATGAGATTTTAAATTATTATATTATCATGATATTATCATGTATGAATATCTCTTAATATGATATATATATACATTAAATGACTTTACAACGATAATCGTTACATATATGTCTCGTTTAAAAATCATTAAGTTAGTAGTCTTGTTTTTACATATGTAGTTCATTGTTAATATACTTAATGATATGTTTACTTATCATAGTATCATGTTAACTATATATATATATCCATATATATGTCATCATATAGTTTTTACAAGTTTTAACGTTCGTGAATAACCGGTCAACTTGGGTGGTCAATTGTCTATATGAAACATATTTCAATTAATCAAGTCTTAACAAGTTTGATTGCTTAACATCTTGGAAACATTTAATCATGTAAATATCAATCTCAATTAATATATATAAACATGAAAAATTTCGGGTCACTACACATATAATGTAGTTTCATTTACTTGCGTCTATTTCGTAAAACATTTATAAACTTGCATGTATTCTCATCCCAAAATATTAGGTTTTTAAAAGTGGGACTATAACTCACTTTCACAGATTTTTACTTCATCGGGAAGTAAGACTTGGCCACTGGTCGATTCACTAACCTATAACAAATATGTACATATATATCAAGGTATGATCAAAATATATTTACAACATTTTTAATACGTTTTACTGTTTTACGTTTATTAAGTCAGCTGTCCTCGTTAGTAACCTACAACTAGTTGTCCACAGTTAGATGTACAGAAATAAATCGATATATATTATCTTGAATCTATCCACGACCCAGTGTATACACGTCTCAGGCTAGATCACAACTCAAAGTATATATATTTTTGGAATCAACCTCAACCATGTATAGCTAACTCCAACATTACTGCATATAGAGTGTCTATGGTTGTTCCAAATAACATATATACATGGGTCGATATGATATGTCAAAACATTTGCATACGTGTCTATGGTATCCCAAGATTACATAATATATTAGAATACATGTATAATACAATATAAGTTAGCTAAGATATGATTAATATAGATTTGTTACCAATTTTCACGTAGCTACAACAAGCAAAAATATCCAATCTTGTTTTACCCATAACTTCTTCGTTTTAACTCCGTTTTGAGTGGCTATGGTTTCATATTGAACTTAAGTTTATGAATCTATACAGAAAAAGTATAAGTTTATATTCGGAAATACAGGTTACAAGTTTTTTTGTAAAGGTAGTCATTTAAGTCGAAAGAACGACGTCTAGATGACCATTTTGGAAAACATACTTCCACTTTGAGTTTAACCATGATTTTTGGATATAGTTTCATGTTCATAAGAAAAATCATTTTCCAAGAAGAATAACTTTTAAATCAAAGTTTATCATAGTTTTTAATTAACTAACCCAAAACAGCCCGCGGTGTTACTACAACGGCGTATATCCACTTTTACGGTGTTTTTCGTGTTTTCAGGTTTTAAATCATTAAGTTAGCATATTATATAGATATAGAACATGTGTCTAGTTGATTTTATAAGTCAAGTTAGAAGAATTAACTTTTGTTTGCGAACAAGTTTAGAATTAACTAAACTATGTTCTAGTGATTACAAGTTTAAACCTTCGAATAAGGTAGTTTTATATATATGAATCGAATGATGTTATGAACATCATTACTACCTCAAGTTTTGTGGATAAACCTACTGGAAATGAGAAAAATAGATCTAGCGGCTTGAAAGTTCTTGAAGAAAAATCATGACACGAAAACAAGTTGAAGTAAGATTTTCACTCGAAATAAGATTGTTATAGTTATAGAAATTGAATCAAAGTTTGAATATGAGTACTACCTTATATTAGAGATATATCTTACTGTAAATAAGAAAGATTTCTTGAGTTTGGATGATCACTTGAAATGGATTTGCAAGATTGAAAGCAAGCTAGCAAACTTGGAAGTGTTGTAGGTGTGTTCTTGAGTAGTTGTTTTGTATCTTGGTTTATGTATGGATTTATGAACTAGATTAAGCTAGATTTTGTTGAAGATGATGAAGAACACTTAGAACAAAGGAAGAACACTTGATAGAGAGTAATTTGATTCAAGAAAATTGAAAAATGAATGTGTTTGTGACTCCTCTCTTTCACGTGAATATGGAGCATCATTATAGGCTCCATTAGTTTGTAATTTTGTGAGATATTTCATGCTAGATGTTAAATGATGGTTCCCACATGGTTAGGTGACTCACATGGGCTGCTAAGAGTTGATAATTGGAGTGTATATACCAATAGTAAATACATTTAGGAGCTGTGTATTGTACGAGTACAAATATGAGTGTATACAAGTAGAATTGTTGATGAAAATGAACGAGGATGTAATTGTAAGAATTTTTGTTAAGTAGAAGTACTTTGATAAGTGTATTGAAGTCTTTCAAAAGTGTATGAATACATATTAAAACACTACATGTATATACATTTTAACTGAGTCGTTAAGTCATCGTTAGTCGTTACATGTAAGTGTTGTTTTGAAACCTTTAGGTTAACGATCTTGTTAGGTGTTGTTAACCCATTGTTTATTATATCAAATTAGATGTAAAATTATTACATTATCATGATATTATGATGTATTAATATATCTTAATATGATATATATACAATTAAATGTCATTACAACTATAATCGTTACATATATGCCTCGTTTCGAAAGCATTAAGTTAGTAGTCTTGTTTTTACAGATGTAGTTCATTGTTAATATACTTAATGATATTTTTACTTATCATAATATCATGTTAACTATATATATATATATATATATATATATATATATATATATATATATATATATATATATATATATATATATATATATATATATATATATATATATATATATATATATATATATCCATATATATGACATCATATAGTTTTTACAAGTTTTAACGTTCGTGAATCACCGGACAACTTGGGTGGTCAATTGTCTATATGAAACCTATTTTAATTAATCAAGTCTTAACAAGTTTGATTAGTTAACATGTTGGAAGCACTTAATCATGTAAAAATAAATTTCATTTAATATATATAAACATGGAAAAGTTCGGGTCACTACATTAAGGATCTATATATCCTTGATATGTGAAAGGCTCATGTTAAAGCAGCTACATGCCATCATGATTTTGTTTCCAAAGCTACTGAGCTGGAGTCTATTACTTGGCATAAGCGTATGGGTCATATGAGTCTAAGAAAGATGAATAATCTAGTTCATAATGGACTAGTTGATGGTGTCAATCTTAAGAGTTTTCATATTCCAGAAGGATGTCTTCCGTGTAAGAAAGGGAAACAGACAAGAAAACCTCATGCTTCCAAGAAGCATCATTCTGTTAATGTTCCTTTGGAATTATTGCATATGGATTTTTTGGTCCAGTTAACTGCAAGACTATCACAGGAGAGTCATACTGCTTGGTGGTTACGGATGAGTATTCTCATTTCTCTTGGGTTGTGATACTGAAGCATAAATCAGATACTTTCGAGCACATTAAAGTTTTGATTCTGAAGCTTGAAAGTTTGTATAAGTTGAAGGTTCAAAAGATTCGTACCGACAATGGTACAGAGTTTAAGAATAACAACATGATGCTATTTTGTAATGAAAAGGGGATACAACAACAGTTCAGTCATGCTTATACACCTCAGTCAAATGGGGTAGCTGAAAGAAAGAATAGGACGTTAATTGAAACCGCAAGAACTATGCTAGCTGATGCGTGTTTACCTATTGTTTTCTAGGGAGAAGCGGTGAGCACGGCGTGTTATGTGATGAATAGAGTTCTGGTGGTGAAGAGACACGAAAAGAGCTGTTATGAACTGTTACATAAGAGAAAGCCTAACATTAAGAATTTTGAACCCTTTGGTGCTCCTTGTACTATTCTAGTACGAGACACTGGAGGGAAATTCAATTCAAAGGTTATCTCTGGTATCTTCTTGGGTTATGGGAATCCAAATAAGCGAGTGTACAATACTGAATCTAAGTGTGTTGAAGAACGTTTTGAGGTTGATATTTAGCGTAATGCTCCAGCTCGTGTTAGTAAAGGATTCGCATGGCAATTTGAATATGATAAATTGTTTGACTCTTTCAACGTTCCACCGGAGGTTACAGACGATGAGTTACTTACTCAGATGTTGTATGATGCTCAGAATTCCACAGAGAATGTCATTTCTATTCCTAGCCAGACTCAAGTTCAGACTCTAAGTTCTCATCAAAGTCCGAGGCAAAGCATCCAGAGTGACCATTCTAATGCCGACCCTAATGTGGAGATTGTATGAGACAGATGAAGATAGTGATTCAGAAGAAGATGAGGGTGTTAATCGAGCACGGTTAACAGAAGAACACTTAAATCCTCTTTATAATCAACCTCCAACTGTAACAGGGACTGAACAGCCAACTGAATTAGGAGGAGTACGTAGGTCAAATCGTGTTATCATGCCTCCAAAACGTTTAGATGATTACTATGTTGATACAAAAGGCATACCTCATATTGGGATTCCTCATGCCACGACTAATGAAGCATCTACATCAGAAGTTCCTACTACATCTGAGACTCCAGCAGTATGTGAGAGTCAATCATCAGCAGAAGGTGTTGAATCAGAAAGTGCGAATGTGGTAGCAGCTTTCTATTCCTCATTGAACAAGACATGGAGAGTATTTGTGCATGCTCATTCATGTTATGTGTGCCAAATTGAAATAAAAGATACTTTTGAAGCGTTAAAATATGATGAGTGGGTTAGTGCTATGCAGGAAGAGCTGTTACAGTTTAAACACTTGAAGGTTTGGAGACTTGTCAATCCACCACATGGTTGTGAACCCTATGGTCTTCAATGGGTGTTGAAGAATAAGAAGGATGAACAGGGTATCTTGATTAGAAACAAAGCTAGGTTGGTGGTAAAGGGATATCAACAAATCTCTGAGATTGACTATAATGAGGTTTTTGCTCCGGTTGCTCGACCGGAAGCAATTAGAATTTTCTTGGATTTTGCATCTTTCATGGGTTTTAAAGTATTTCAGATGGATGTGAAAAGCGCGTTTTTGTATGGAGAGATCAATGAAAGAGTATTTGTTGAACAACCACCTGGTTTCGAAGATCCTCATTTCCCAGAAAAGGTTTATCGACTTGAAAAGGCACTTTATGGTCTTCACCAAGCTCCTAGAGCGTGGTATGCCACGTTGTCCAACTATATGCTTGAAAACGGTTTTAGGAGAGGTGTCATTGATCAGACACTTGACATCAAGAAGAAGGGACAACATCTTATGTTAGTGCAGGTTTATGTTGATGATATTATCTTTGGGTCAACAGATCAGGGAATGGTTGATGAGTTTGAGAAGGTCATGCAGCGGAAGTTCAAAATGAGTTCCATGGGGACCATAAAGTTTTTCTTAGGTTTGCAAGTAGCTCAGATGGATAAAGGCATCTTCTTACATCAGACCAAGTATGTTGCTGATATTCTGAAGTGGTTTCAGGTGGAAGCAGAAAGACCCACTAAGACTCCATTATCAGTGAATCATGGGATCTCACCTGATTGTGAGGGTGCTCTAGTGGATCCTACGTTATACAGGGTGATCATAGGTTCTCTAATGTATCTTACAGCCTCTCGACCAGATATTATGTTTGCGGTTTGTCTGTGTGCTCGTTATCAGGCGAATTCTAATGTTCATCATATGTTCGTGGTTAAGAAGATTCTGAGGTATTTGAAAGATACACCGAGTTTAGGGTTATGGTATCCGTGTGAGGATGGGTTTGATCTCACAACTTATAGTGATTCTGACTATGGCGTTTGCAAGAAACATTTCAAATCAACATTAGGAGGTTGTCAGTTCCTTGGTAGCAAACTAGTCACTTGGCAGTGTAAGAAGCAGACAGCAGTGGCTCAGTCCACTTGTGAAGAAGAATATATTGCTGCGGCCAGCTGTACATCACAGGTTATCTGGATTCAACAACAGCTACGAGACTACGGTTTGCATATTTCTAACACTCCTATTTATGTTGATAATACTGTTGCTATAGCTGTCACTAAAAATCCCATAAATCACTCTAAAATGAAACATATAGGGATTAAATACCATTTCATTAGAGACTGCTATGAGAAAAAGTTAATAGATGTAGTGCAGATAGATACTACAACCCAACGGGCTGATCTCTTCACTAAAGCTTTTGATAAACCACGCTTTGAGTTCTTGTTAAAAGAAATCAGAATTAAATTGCTAACTGACGTGGTTCCTGAAACTGAGGATCCTAAGACAGAGGATCCTTCCAAAGAAACTGAGTTGTGAATGCCCTAGAACTGCCTGTATAGTATGTGTACCTTGCATAGTATTTAGTAGGTCATTTGCAAGCTTAATTTTCGTTTGCATGATAGATTTTTGTTTTCTGATAGTACTGCATGCTAGTTTGTATTTTATTTTGTTTTTATATTTTTGTACTGATAAAAATGAAAAGCCATAAAAATTATAAAACCAGAAAATCAAATAAAAATTGAAAAATTTAGAAAATGAGTTGCTTATTCTATCTGTGGGGAAGTGATTGCAATACTGAACTGACATGTCTAGAGGATGATTGATAGTATATCGATAGACTTTATTGACATAACTTTAGACAGAGATGATCACAATAACAACGCGTAAATATCATGATGAGGAAATCATGGAAAGGTTTACAGCGGTTGAGGGTAGTCACCTACTTATCACTGAATATGTACTGAGAAATGATTGTTCAGAAACTCAACAGATGGTTGAGGTCTCCCCTACTACGATTTATACTCGGTAGCAAAGGATAATTTTGTGAGTCCCCAAGGTGAGCATACTTTGTCTAGAGTGCATACTTGTTTCTATTTACCTTTAATGCTTGGACCGAAAGTCAACAACATTTATGTCGGGTATCCAAAGGGAGGTGTTCTCTCTAGATAGGTTGAGAAGTGAAATTCTGTATCATAGACATAGAATGATTTGAACAACGCAACGTTATTGGGTTATAGACTTCAACATCAGAAGATTGATTTTCTATGCAGACACCACAAAAGTCAAAGACAATGGTGAATCATCATGTACAGTTATATTATTTATTTATTTTGTTTAGTTTACTTTTTGTAATCTAGCTTGGAGATATTTGCAACATCAGAAAATCAAAAAAAAAAAAAATGCTTCTGGTTTGTTTCTTAAGTTGTAAATACATTGATGCACCACATTATTGCAAAAGAATCATGGATCAAGAATTGAACAAGCTGATGGATCCATACAATATGTTTGTTCGAGACATTTTTGGATGATTACGTTATCTACATCCGAGGGGGAGAATTGAATTATATCAGATTTTCAGATTTAGAGAACTTAAATCATTCTGTGATATAGGATTGTACCTATTGACCTGGATAGTAGGGAATATCGTCTGTAGGATACCTTAGCGTTCCATCACTCAAATATATATATCACTACCATCCATCCAACATCATACATCATACGATTTCCGTTTAAGTATGGGGTTTATAGCGGCCGGTATGCGTCTTTTCAAAGTATGCAATAAATTTGAGATAAACAATGTTATCTGAAACGAAAGGTATAAGTTTAAGGTAGAAGCTCATGGCTGACAGAGTTGCTAGAAACATCGTGAGATGGTTCTGTTCAATCAAATTGAAAGTAAATTGAGGTGATAAGAGGACAACGTCAATATACTTGTGCTCAATTGTTCTACCTGAAACATCGTGCGATCTCAAATAAGGACTGACTTCGTGATCAAAAACAAACATTGTAAGATGTTAAAGTAATTAATCTAACGTGATCATCAAAGTCTAGGGTGAAAGTTGGTGAATGTTTATTGATATATTTGAAAGTTATTCTGTTTATGCTATAAATGAGTGAATCATGTCAACGTAGTTCACATCTGATCCCCGAATTATAAGATTAAATCAATTTGATATGTCAACTCACAAAAATATGTGTTATGCTCCTCTTAGTGTGATTCATGATAAGCTGTATCACTTGTTTTCATGCTAATAACATAATTTATCTGCTTACGCTATCGTGTAATGAAATTGATGTTAGAAGGTGGATTTTTACAGACCTGTAAGGTTAAATGTTATTTACTATGTCTGTCTTAATACTGTTGATCATGACACGCTGGATCTTGTACAGTTGTTCGCTTTGTAAATTTGCATGTGCATACATATCTGAAAAATAAAAAATATTTGCATTCATAAGTTAGTTGCGTGTGAATTTCTGTTTTGTTTATTAAGCTTAGCAACTCAGTTCTCGGAAAGATTTACTGTGAAAGGAATCCTATGTTTTACGTTAGACTTGAAAATAAGTTGTTCGGCTCTTAAAGGAATAAAGCGTGTATGTTTCTATACTATAGAGATCAGTCCCAGGGGGAGTGGACAGGAAAAGTCTGCGAAGTTGAAGTTAAAAGTTTTAAGTTTTGAAATCAAAAGACAGTCGGCCGAGTGAGTATACACAATCGACCGTGTGACTCACTCACACGACCGACTGAGGTTGGATAAAATGTGTTTTGTTTTATATACACACTCGGCCAAGTATGCACACTCTCATGGCCGAGTGAGTGACACACTCGACTGAGTGTGTCTGAGGGTATAAAAAGGATTGAGTCACGAACGGCTCAGAACACTTGGTGATTTTGGAGTCGAATTTTACCTAGTTTTTCGTCGATAAGGAAGGAGGTTTTGATTATGTGTTTTTGATACAAATTCTTATCGTGATTCCAGCGCCACTAACAAGGTATTCTAACTCGTTTTCATTTGGCCTAAATGTAGTGACCCGAACTTTTCCATGTTTATATATATTAAATGAAATTTATATTTACATGATTAAGTGTTTCCAACATGTTAAGCAATCAAACTTATTAAGACTTGATTAATTGGAATAGGTTTCATATAGACAAATGACCACCCAAGTTGACCGGTGATTCACGAACGTTAAAACTTGTAAAAACTATACGATGAAATATATATGGTTATATATATAGTTAACATGATTTTATTATAAGTATGTATCTCATTAGGTATTTTAACAATGAGTTATATACATAAAAATGAGACTATTAAATTAAGAAACTCGAAAACGATATATATAACGATTATCGTTATAACGTCTTACTAGGTACATATGAATCATATTAAGATATTGATACACTTGGTTAATTATGTTAAATGATAAGTAAATATATTATTAAGTGTATTAATAATGAACTACATATGTAAAAATAAGACTACTAACTTATTGATTTTGAAACGAGACATATATGTAACGATTATCGTTGTAACGACATTTAATGTATATAGATCATATTAAGAGATATTCGTACATCATAATATCATGATAATATAATAATTTAAAATCTCATTTGATATTATAAACATTGGGTTAACAACATTTAACAAGATCGTTAACCTAAAGGTTTCAAAACAACATTTACATGTAACGACTAACGATGACTTAACGACTCAGTTAAAATGTATATACATGTAGTGTTTTAATATGTATTCATACACTTTTGAAAGACTTCAAGACACTTATCAAAATACTTCTACTTAACAAAAATGCTTACAATTACATCCTCGTTCAGTTTCATCAACAAATCTACTCGTATGCACCGTATTCGTACTCGTACAATACACAGCTTTTAGATGTATGTACTATTGGTATATACACTCCAATGATCAGCTTTTAGCAGCCCATGTGAGTCACCTAACACATGTGGGAACCATCATTTGGCAACTAGCATGAAATATCTCATAAAATTACAAAAATATGAGTAATCATTCATGACTTATTTACATGAAAACAAAATTACATATCCTTTATATCTAATCCATACACCAACGACCAAAAACACCTACAAACACTTTCATTCTTCAATTTTCTTCATCTAATTGATATCTCTCAAGTTCTATCTTCAAGTTCTAAGTGTTCTTCATAAATTCCAAAAGTTCTAGTTTCATGAAATCAAGAATACTTCCAAGATTGCAAGTTTACTTCCTAGTTTTCTAAATCCATTCCAAGTAATCATATAAGATCAAGAAACCTTTGTTAATTACAGTAGGTTATCTTTCTAGTACAAGGTAATAATCATATTCAAACTTTAATTCAATTTCTATAACTATAACAATCTTATTTCGAGTGGAAATCTTACTTGAAATTGTTTTCGTGTCATGATTCTGCTTCAAGAACTTTCAAGCCATCCAAGGATCCTTTGAAGCTAGATCTATTTTTCTCATTTCCAGTAGGTTTATCCAAGGAACTTTAGGTAGTAATGATGTTCATAACATCATTCGATTCATACATAAAAAGCTGTCTTATTCAACGTTATAAACTTGTAATCACTAGAATATAGTTTAGTTAATTCTAAACTTGTTTGCAAATAAAGTTAATCCTTCTAACTAGACTTTTAAAATCAACTAAACACATGCTCTATATCTATATGATATGCTAACTTAATGATTTAAAACCCGGAAACACGATAAACACCATAAAAGTGGATATACGCCGTCGTAGTAAAACCGGGGTCTGTTTTGGTTGGGATAATTAAAAGCTAAGAAGAACTTTGATTTAAAAGCTATACTTCTGGAAAAATGATTTTTCTTATGAACATGAAACTATATCCAAAAATCATGGTTAAACTCAAAGTGAAAGTATGTTTTTCAAAATGATCATCAAGATGTCGTTCTTTCGACGGAAATGACTACCTCTTTAAAAAACAACTTGTAACTTGTATTTCCGACTATAAACTTATACTTTTTCTATTTAGATTCATAAATTTAAGTTCAATACGAAACCGTGGCCACTGGAATCACTCAAAACGGATTAGAAACGAAGAAATGGCGAGTAAAACAAGATTGATAAAAACTACTCATTTTACCTACGTGAAAGTTAGTAAAAAATCTATTCCAACCATAACCTAATCAACTTATATTGTATATTATGTAATCTTGAGATACCATAGACACGTATACAATGTTTCGACCTATCATGTCGACCCATCTATATATATATATTGCGGAACAACCATACACTCTATATGTGAATGTTGGAGTTAGCTATACAGGGTTGAGGTTGATTCCAAAATATATATATAGTTTGAGTTGTGATCAATACTGAGATACGTATAAACTGGGTCATGGATTGATTCAAGATAATATTTATCGATTTATTTCTGTACATCTAACTGTGGACAACTAGTTGTAGGTTACTAACGAGGACAGCTGACTTAATAAACTTAAAACATCAAAATGTATTAAAAGTATTGTAAATATATTTTGAACATACTTTGATATATATGTATATATTGTTATAGGTTCGTGAATCAACCAGTGGCCAAGTCTTACTTCCCGACGAAGTAAAAATCTGTGAAAGTGAGTTATAGTCCCACTTTTAAAATCTAATATTTTTGGGATGAAATACATGCAGGTTTTATAAATGATTTACAAAATAGACACAAGTACGTGAAACTACATTCTATGGTTGAATTATCGAAATCGAATATGCCCCTTTTTATTAAGTCCGGTAATCTAAGAATTAGGGAACAGACACCCTAATTGACGCGAATCCTAAAGATAGATCTATTGGGCCTAACAAACCCCATCCAAAGTACCGGATGCTTTAGTACTTCGAAATTTATATCATATCTGAAGGGTGTCCCGGAATGATGGGGATATTCTTATATATGCATCTTGTTAATGTCGGTTACCAAGTGTTCACCATATGAATGATTTTTATCTCTATGTATGGGATGTGTATTGAAATATGAAATCTTGTGGTCTATTGTTACGATTTGATATATATAGGTTAAACCTATAACTCACCAACATTTTTGTTGACGTTTAAAGCATGTTTATTCTCAGGTGAATACTATGAGCTTCCGCTGTTGCATACTAAAATAAGGACAAGATTTGGAGTCCATGTTTGTATGATATTGTGTAAAAACTGCATTCAAGAAACTGATTTCGATGTAACATATTTGTATTGTAAACCATTATGTAATGGTCGTGTGTAAACAGGATATTTTAGATTATCATTATTTGATAATCTACGTAAAGCTTTTTAAACCCTTATTTATGAAATAAAGGTTATGGTTTGTTTTAAAAATGAATGCAGTCTTTGAAAAAAACGTCTCATATAGAGGTCAAAACCTCGCAACGAAATCAATTAATATGGAACGTTTTTAATCAATAAGAACGGGACATTTCACTAAATCTTTGATTTTATGTTTGAAGTGCTAAACACGAATCAAGTACTTTTTAGACTTAATCTATTAAAATTGATGATATAAGCTTATTAATCGGCCTCTTTAGATGCTAATATGACCAGGAATCGAACCTAAAACAACAAATTTGATCGATTTGATAAGTTGGGTGTAAAGAACACACTCGACCGAGTGTGTTACACACTCGACCGAGTGAGTTCACACACTCGACCATTTATCGACACACACGACCGTGTGTGTATACACACTCGACCGAGTGTATAGAAACTCTAATTTTTGATTTTTGCTGTTTTTGATTATTTAGTTGCATTCATGCCATATTATTCTGAATGTTCTGTATAGTATTGTGTAAGAATGTCAGGTGGTTCTTTTGTTGGACAATGGATGTTTGACATTGAGCGTAGGAGAATTCTAGCTAGTAATCGTCGTATTCTAGTGGAGCAGAAGGTCATTGCGACTCGACTGACCTATGCTCCTTGGGAATAAATTGAGTGTCAGGCATTCCTAGATATTGGAGATTACTTTTGTCCAGTATTGGTGCGTGAATTCTATGCCAATGTGGCATTAGAAGATGGTAAGAGGAAGATTATTCATTCCACACTGTTTGAGCAACAGTACAAATGGACCTTGGAGGAATTTTCAACTTTGTTGAATGTTCCTCACACTGGTGTCAAGATACTGTATCCTAGCAAGAACATGAGAAAGATTCCCATCAAGTTCAACCTGTCTGAGCTAATTGCAAAGATTTGTAAGCCAGGGAAAGAAGTTAGTTCTGGTAGGATTGAGATTAGTGATGACGAGGTGTTACCTCAACTTGAAATTCACCTAAGGATAATCAAGCAAAATGTCACTTTTAGGAATTATGAAGACAATCTATTGAGCGGTACTGAGGCACTGCTATTGTATTTCTTACTAGAGGGTATTCAGGTGAATATGGGTCACTTTCTCATTAATGTGATGAAAGATTTTCTTGAGATGGAAGAACCATTTCCCTATGCAGCCTTATTACATAACTTGTTTGACAAACTTGGCGTGGTGCAATATGTCACAAGGCTGGTGCCAGAGAATCCCATTATAGGATAAGTGATTATGAGTTTCAGTTTTTGTGCTTAGCTTGGTATATTGTGTAATTTGATAAGGCTAGTCTGTTAGCCTTGGAACTATGTCCTGTAATAAACGATAACTTCTGAACGATGTATTTGTGCGTTTCTTAGTTAATGTGCTTATTATGTTTGTTTATCAATGGTTTCATGAAATTAACTTGATACCTCATGATTCATGGTGGTAAACGCTTAATATTTGTATTGTTTTGAGTTTCGTACAGATTATTTGAGATGTCTCAAGAGCAACAACATATGGAAGAGGAACTAGAAGAACAACAGATCCCGCTGTCATCTGAACTTCCTGGTCTAATTGGACGAGAAGATACTAATGTGCTTGCTTGTGTTGATGACACCGGAACGGAAGCTCAAAGAGGAGGTTTTGGTCCAATTATTGCATTTCTGAAGCGATCTACAATTTTTAAGGCTATCACGGCTGAGTGCACTCAATATTACTCACATCAGAGAAAGTTTTGGGAAGTTGCTAGCATTGTTATTGAGAACAATCGATAGGTGATTCTAAGCTCAGTCAACAATACCATTGTTCGGATCTCTGCTCAGACTATCAAGGAAGATTTGGGGTTCCCGAATAATGATGATATGCCAACTTCTTTACCAGTTCTGAAGGTAAGAAGGTGTTTGAAGAGATGTGGTTATGCTGGTGATATAACCAAGGCTGTGAAATGTACTAAGCTCCTAAGGCAGTATAGATACTTTACATACATTCTTCTGAGGTGTTTGAGCCCGATGTAGGTGGTTTCGATGAGATGACTGCAAAATATAGTTCTATGTTTGTTGCGTTGGTCTTGAATGCTGATTTTAACTTTTCTCAAGTTATATTTGATGGAATGGTTCTGAATGTTAAAAGGAAGGTACATCTGGTGTTTCTGAGGTTTCTTCAGATTATGCTAGAGAAGCAAGTTCAAGGGTTAGTGAAAATTCCTCAGGATGAACTGAAGCAGAATCATTTGAATGATCAGTCCTTTAATAGGTTTTTGCAGAACAGGGTTGAGGTTTCGGAGAAGAGGTTGATCGGTCATCTAGCTGATGAAAAGTACGTGTGTCCAGAACGTTTAAGCTATCGACATGAAAATAGTACTTCTGGAGATGAGACCGATATTACTATCGAAGGAGAGGAAGAGGTAAATCAGCCTCCACCGAAGCACACTGGTCCTCGATTAGTTGATGAAGAGGATGTGACTGCGCTTGATGACAGTCAAGTTGATTTGGTTAAAAGAAAGTTAGCTGAAGCTTCTAAGGTGTCAACCAGACAGAGACAGAAGCGTTTGAAGATCTTGGTTAAGGACAGAAGTTCATATTCTACAACAAAATCACAACCGAAGGTTGCTCCGACTGTTCAAGCTACTGGTGATGCTGGTGGTTCTACACAAGTGCCACCCACTCAACAACAACAAACTCCATCTACTCAACAAGTCCAAACTACTCAGTGTCCTAAAGGAGTTACAGGTGATCTGACAGGAATAGTTAATCGGTGATTGATTCAGTTGACTGCTGATTTTGCTAAATTTCAAAAGGCTGCTGATGAAGATAAGCAAAGAAGGGAAACTGAAATGTCGACTTTGAGGGAGTTAGTTGATCGACAACAGTTGAAAATTGAGGAACTTGAGAAACATGTTGGAAGTCAGGCTGGAGAAATTTTGACTCTTCAGACTCAAAATCAAGAATTGACTGAGAGGTTAAATGAATGGGAGAAGAAAATAGTGATTGAATAAGAGGAGGAGGGTCCAGATCCTTTTGGTACCCTAGGTAATGAGGAGGACATGGCAGTTGAGATTGCTAAAGGTTACACTGAGGATCACCCACTGTACATAACTCCACTTCAAGTAATAACAGTTTCTGAATTTTTTGCTATGCAGGATCGTCTTAATCACACTACTGTTTACACTGATTTAGAAGAAGGGGAGATCCCTCCGGATCTCACCGAGACTGAACATTAATTGATGGAGCGTCTAGACCGACAAGCTAAGGAATCTGCTGACGCTGCATCAAAGGCCTCACTAAAGCTTCGACTTCAGGGGCTCATAATTTTAATGATGAGTTGAGTGATACAGAAGTTATTGATGAAAGTGATAATAGTTTTGATGAAGTGATTATTAAGGATGAGCCGACAGAGTCGTATCCACATTATGAAGGTTTTGCTGATAATGATCTTCCAACTTTTGCTGATTACTTTCAAATGAATGATGAACTTTTGGATAGAAAGTGCAAGGAAAAAGAACAGAAAGAACAAGAAAGTGTGTTGCCGAAAGGGTTTTTGCCGGTGAAAATCAACAAAGAAAAGATTGAAGTTTTGGAAGAAGAATGGAAGATTTTGATGCGAATTAGGCAGTATGCTATGAAGCCTAAGGTGGAGCCGCAGTTTTTAAAGTTTATCGAGCACTGTGAAAGTTTACGTGCTAAGGGAAAGATAATAGCCTTGGCTTATATTAAAGAATTTGATATATATGCGATCAAGAAAGAACACGGAGTGGATTATATCAAGTACGCATACGAGTTCAAATCGTTACCATACTTTGAGTTTATGCAGGTGGCCAGGCTTAAGATGTTGTATCAGGATTATTGTGGAATTCCTGATATTTTGGTTCGTAAGATAAGAAGATCATTTCGGTCACCTAATTTTGTAGGCTTTCGACCACAATTTCCAAAGATCTCTTACAGGACGAACAGGAAAACAGGGGTAAGGAGGAAGATAGTAAAATATCAACATGTGAAGTATATGCGAAAGGTTCCTTTGCGAAAGATGCCGCAGCACTTCAGTCCTCGTTTTCGTTAGTGGTATTATGATGAACGCTCGGAGGAAGCGGTTATTGTGTTAAACAAAGATGGTGGAGATGAAAATGATAGTATAAGGGTTTTGGATCCAGTTTGGTTGAGGAACTACTATGAGGAAGATATGTTCACCTTATACTACAACAGGATGCTGTATCGTCCAGAAAATCGTGTGCAAGCTGAACAGTACTGCAGAGTTATGAAACTCTGCTATCTGAAGAACTGGGTGACAGATCCTTTTACTGATTGATAACTGAATTTTTATGTTCTACGGCTAGGTCTTAGGGAGAGTTTGTTAGTGCATGAATCCCCAGCCGTAGATTGATTCATAGTTTGATACATTCGGTTATGTAATAATGTTTACTTGTGACTATTGATTAGGTTTGTGATTGTGCGGGCTTAATTTGTTAAACAATCAATTAGTTAAACTGCACACACAGTCAACCGAGTGTGTCCACACACTCGACCGACTGAGAGACACACTCGACCGAGTGTGTCTGATATGCAGTATATATACGGGTTGAGACTTCTTTGTTGAGGTTACTCATCCCATTCACCCTAATTGACAGGTTTTCGTCTCTACCGAACCCTAACACCAAATACCACCGAAATACTTCATTTAGGCGTCGATCTAATCTTGTAATTGTCCTAGGTTTGATCTGTTCGATCTCGATACGACCCATATCTTGGTTTAACCCAATTCTAGTGTATTCCACCTCTAGGATTGTTTGCAAGCAACCTAAGATCCTTAAATCTTCGTCTACAAGGCATAACTGGATACCTGCGTATTTTCTTGAATGGAGAATGTCGGGTCTAATGCTTACATCATCGCGTTTCGAGAGCGAGAATCACATGTTTGGACAACTAATGAGTTCGAGTTCAAGTTCAACTCTGATTCAGTTTCTTGTTTTTTTTATACAACTATGCATTCCCAACGATTTACAAATCCAAGAATGATCATGAGTCTGAATATACGAAGCCTGATGTGGATGACGATGCATCCACATTGGAGAAATATGTTGTGATGCCCCGTACAAAACCATCATGTATTAATCATCAACAACAGGATCATTACAAGGTCAAACACTATATGCGTTTTCAAAACAAGTTTGCATTCATGTTAAAAGGTGACGTCATAACTAACGTCGAATGTTTTACAACAAAAGTATGCTTCTATGAATAGAAGAAAAGATAATAGTGCGTGACCCTTAGGTCGTTACAAATCATTGTTTCAAAAGTATTAAAGTTTGAATGCAAGATAAAGTGTTTCATGCGGTGACATCTCTAGTAAAGCACAGCGGAAGTCTACGAGGCATGACTAGTACAACAGCGGAAGCGGCTAACCTTAAGCACCTGAGAAAAACATGCTTAAAAACGTCAAAACAAAGGTTGGTGAGCTATAGTTTAAGTATAACAGTAATGTAAGGTAGGCCACGAGATTTCAGTGCTACAAAAAGCGTTTCAAAATAGTATGAAAAGTATATGTATAACCGTGGGCACTTGGTAACTAACTTAACGTTTATCACCCCCTAAAAGTACACTTGGTGAGTGCGTATGTTTACGAAGTATTAAACACCCATTAAATGCTAGAACTACTAGCTCGAGTGGGGATGTCAAACCCTATGGATCCATATCTAAGATTCGCGTTCACCGGTTCAAAGACCAATGACTAAATGTTACCGAGCTAAGGGGAAAGTTTATGCCATTGTATAACCCACACATATATAAAGTTTAAGTACTCGTGCCTAGTATGTAAAACGTAAAATGCGCATGTATTCTCAGTTCCCAAAATAGTTAAAGTAAAAAAGGGATGCTGTAACTCACAGTGGAAAAGAAGTAGTAAAGTTGACTTGGGAAAAGTAAGCAAGTACGTTTGTCCAAAAGGTCCTCAACCTAAGTCAAAAGTTACTAAGTCAGTAAATCGTCCCAATAGGTTTAAATGTATGTAAATTAGGTCTTAAGTATCATCATCATTCATTATCAAACAAAAAGTATAAAGTAAGTTTCATTCTAGAAAAGAGTTTAAAACAAAGGCTGACTTCGATCAGTCGCCACGGCCTCTATACAAACTGAATTGAGGTGGGACCAGTGGAAATGGCTCCGTATATGAGTCCTTTAGTTGCTATAAAAAATTCCAGAACTAAACTCGTCTTTGTTTGACCGTGGCGACAGTTTAAGTGTGAGTAGGTCAGAATTTTTAGCACAACATTAAAAGGACATAGTGACGTTCGGAGGGCCATAGATCCTAAACCGTAACTCGGATTAAGACGAGTCTTAAATGAAAAATTATCTACTCGAATAGAGCTAACTGAAAATCAACTTTACAGTAGCCCAGGTAGTCTGATCAGTTCCATAAACAGTAGCTAAAGGTGTTCCGGTGGGTTCTTAGTGCTTAATGCTCATCATGGTTCTCATCCTTGATGCATATACCTTCAAGTGTACAACTCGTTGATGTGTTTACATCATCTTTACCAAGTTTTGACCATCATAACACTAGTGCAAGTCTAAGATAAGTAGCACAACTCATTTAAGTGTTGCAAGTAGTTTAATGAACCAAAGTTGCATCAATATCTTAGATCTGACACATACATGAACTCTAAAAGTAATATTAAGCTACAAACTTGAAAGTAAACTAAATAATCAAGATCTTAAGTTGTAGAACATAGTTCTTAGTTAGATCTTGAAGATCCAAGAACCAAAAGTCTAGATCTAAAGTTACTAAGTTAAATCCTAAGTCATAACACTTGAATCTTTACTTTAATGAAACCATAAGTTATGAAACTTAGATTCTCATCTTGTAAAGTGTATGTAAGCTCATAAGCACTTGTTTAAAATAAAATTAGAAGACCATAAGCTAAAGAAACTTAGATCCAACATAAGTATATGAAGTTATAACTAGAAAGTTATACTTCCATGTTCTTGAACTTACAAAGTTAACTTTGGTTCAAGAAAAATGAGATCAAGATTAACTAGTAATACTTGACCAACTTAACAACATCACAACTTTAAAGTACATAAAATGAAGAAATAAATTAAATCTACAAGTAACAAGTTCATGGTTGTTCATACTTTAAAGATTCAAACCAAGGCTTTTATCTTTAAGAAAGTAAACCTTAAGTTTACAAACAAGGATTCAAGTAATGATTTTACAACTCATGAACTTTAAATCTTTAAAACATTAATTGTAGAACCATAAACTAGAAAGTTTAGGTTCTTGTTTGTTCTTGAAATAACAAGATGATATGAAGAACAAACTAGAGAGTTTGATTCTTAATAACTAGTAAGTAAATAACAATAACAAAAGAACAAGTAATTAATCAACAATAAGAACAAGTAATGATGATGATGATGTGTTCATGGTTTCGGTTTCACAGAGAAAAAGGAAGAAGAAATAAAGCTTGTACCTTACAAGGTAAAGAGAAAATGGAGAATAAAATGAAATGCAAGTAAGTGTGTGTGTAAATGTGAGAGGATACTAGTGACTAAGTAACTCAAAAAAAATTTGGAACACCCCTTTATCCCAAGGATGGCCGACGGCCAAAGTGAGTACCAAAAGAGGAAAGTCAAGTGCTTTGCTTTCTTGCATGGGGAGGAGGTGTTAGCATGAAATGGAAATAAAGCAAAATGGTGTGGGAAATATGCAAGTAACTAGATTCTTTGCTAAGCTAATTTATCTAGTTGTAACCTAATGTAATACTTACATAAATATGGGCTAACTAGTCCATTAAGGATGTAGGGTGGGCTTCCATGTCCATTAACATTAGTAAAAGCACAAGTTCAAGTAATTAACAAATTAATCCAATAAAGCCCAAGTAATTAACTAATAACCTTAGTTAACTAAAAATGATTAATAAAAATTAATCATGAATATAAATAATATTTGAAAATATTATTCATGTAAAGTTCGTGTGTCACAAAGACGTGTCGGGCATTTAAAAGTCAATCGCGGTAACAAGTAAATGCATAAAAATACATTCATTAAACACAAGCATTAATAATAAATATTATTAATGAAACGTTGGAAAATCCAGGGTCGTTACATTACCCACCTGTTAAAGAAAATTGCATCCCAAAATTTTAAGCTGAGGTAGATGAAGGAGTCGGGAAAAGGTGAGGATACTTCTGCATCATTTGATCCTCTCATTCCCAGGTAAACTCAGGTCCTCGTTTGGCATTCCATCGTACTCGGACGATCGGAATCTTTTTGCGTTTCAAAGTTTTGACCTCACGGTCCATAATCTCGACAGGTTCTTCCACGAAGTGGAGTTTGTCATCAATTGTAAGTTCTTCCAGTGGTATGATAAGTTCGGGTGCAGCAAGACACTTCTTCAAGTTTGACACGGGGAAGGTAGGATGAACTGAGCTCAATTGTTTTGGAAGATCCAAACGGTATGCAACGGGTCCAACACGTTCCAAGATTTCAAAAGGACCAATGTATCGCGGGTTTAACTTTCCGCGCTTTCCAAAACGAATCACACCTTTCCAGGGTGCAACCTTCAACATTACACGGTCACCCACGTTGAATTCAAAGTCTTTACGTTTAAGGTTGGCATAACTCTTTTGACGATCACGGGCCGTCTTAAGTCTCGCTTGAATCTGAGCAATCTTCTCCGTTGTTTCGTGGACTACCTCGGGTCTGGTGATTTGCTTTTCGCCTACGTCGGCTCAACAAATAGGAGATCGGCACTTGTGGCCATAAAACGCTTCAAAAGGTGTGGCATTAATGCTCGAGTGATAACTGTTGTTGTAAGAAAATTCGGCGAGTGGCAAATGCCTTTCCCAGGCCTTTTCGAAATCAATGACACATGCACGCAACATGTCCTCCAAAGTCTGAATCGTTCGTTCACTTTGCCTGTCGGTCTGTGGGTGATAAGTAGTACTCATGTCGAGACGAGTTCCCATGGCTTCTTGCAAAGAATGCCAAAATCTAGAAGCAAAATGGGGATCGCGATCTGAGATGATCGATAAAGGTACACCATGACGAGATACAACCTCTTTGATGTATAGTTGAGCGAGTCTCTCCATCGTATCAGTTTCCTTCATAGCTAGGAAGTGTGCAGATTTGGTAAGACAGTCAACAATAACCCAAATGGTATCGTATCCGCCCACCGTCTTTGGCAGCTTGGTGATAAAATCCATTGTTATCCTTTCCCACTTCCATTGTGGGATTTCCGGTTGTTGAAGCAATCCAGAGGGCCTCTGATGTTCGGCCTTAACTTTCGAACAAGTCAAACACTTACCAACATAAGTTGCAACGTCCTTCTTAAGATTGGGCTACCAATACTGTTCCTTAAGATCGTGGTACATTTTGCCCGCTCCAGGATGAATTGAATATCTTGACTTGTGGGCTTCATCTAGTATAAGGTTCCGTAGATCTCCATAAAGAGGTACCCAAATTCTTCCGGCATAGCATCGGAGTCCAGCCTCCTTAACCTTGAATCAAGAGGCGAGAATGTTCAAATGTTCATGAGATTTATTCTCCTCCTTGAGAGCCTCATCTTGGGCTACTCTAATCTGGCTGTTGAGATTCGAATGAATGGTGATGTTTAGTACCCGAACACAAAGAGGTTCCATCCTCTCCTTTCGGCTCAAGGCATCGGCTACAACATTTGCCTTACCAGGATGATAACGAAGTTCACAATCATAGTCGTTCAGCGTCTCGATCCATCGACGGTGTCTCATATTCAGTTGCTTCTGATCGAAGATGTGTTGGAGGCTTTTATGATCGGTAAAAATAGTGCTCTTTGTTCCATAAAGATAGTGTCTCCACAATTTTAATGCAAAGACAACAGCTCCAAGCTTGAGATCGTGCATTGTGTAATTTCGTTCATGAATCTTCAGTTGACGAGAGGCGTAAGCGATAACCTTTGTGTGTTGCATCAGTACACAACCAAAACCACTTTTCGAAGCAACACAATAAACGACGAAATCGTTACTGCCTTCAGGAAGTGATAAGATAGGTGAAGTGGTTAACTTCTTTTTCAAGGTTTGAAATGCAGATTCCTGTTCGGATTCCCAAATGAACTTCTTCCCTTTGTGAGTCAGCGCAGTCAAAGGACGCGCAATCAGAGAGAAACCTTCAATAAATCTTCGGTAGTAACCTGCGAGACCTAGAAATTGGCGGATGTGAGTTGGAGTAGCGGGAGTCTCCCACTTGCGGATAGCTTCAATCTTGGCGGGATCAACTTTGATACCCTGGTCGCTCACAACATGAACCAGAAATTGGACTTCCTTCAACCAAAATTCACACTTGGAGAATTTCGCATAAAGTTGCTCTTGTCTCAAGAGTTCAAGCACTAATCGAAGATGTTGCTCATGCTCTTCTTCGCTCTTGGAGTAGATGAGGATATCATCTATGAAGACGATAATGAACTTATCCAGGTATGGCTTGCAGACACGATACATGAGATCCATGAACACGGCAGGTGCGTTGGTTAAATCGAATGGCATCACGAGAAACTCATAATGACCATAACGAGTTCTGAATGCAGTCTTCATCACATCACTCTCTTTCACCCTCAACTGGTGATAACCGGATCGCAAATCAATCTTAGAGTAAATGCTCGATCCTTGTAGTTGATCAAAAAGATCGTCAATGCGGGGAAGAGGATACCAATTCTTGATCGTCAATTTGTTGAGTTCACGGTAGTCGATACACATGCGGAATGATCCATCCTTCTTCTTCACAAGTAAAACAGGTGCGCCCCAAGGCGAGAAACTTGGTTGGATAAATCCACGGTCTAGCAGTTCTTGTAATTGGCTCTGCAACTCCTTCATTTCGGAAGGTGCGAGTCGATAAGGTGTGCGAGCTACAGGTGCAGCTCCTGGCACTAAATCGATCTGAAACTCTACTGCTCTCGGTGGCGGTAATCCAGGCAATTCCTCTAGAAAGACATCGAAAAACTCGTTCACAATTCGAACATCGTTCACACTCTTCACCTCGGTTTCTAATGTTTTCACATGTGCCAAAACAGCAAGACGTCCTTTCTTCATGATCTTTTGCGATTTCATGCAACTAATGAGATTCAGTTTTGAGCTACATCTCTCTCCGTAAATAATAAGTGGCTCATCGTCTCCGTGTGGTATACGAAGAGCTTTATCTCCACAGATAATGTCGGCCCTTATCTTGGTCAACCAGTCCATACCGACAGTAACATCAAAGCTTCCCAACTTAATGGGTATCAAGTCAATCTCGAAATCTACACCAGCTATGTTGATAATGGCTCATCGGCTAATATGGTCAACTTTCACAAGTTTTCCATTGGCTACCTCTACAAGCATACTCTCCTTTAAAGGAACTAATGACCAATTTATCTTATCGCAAAAGTGTCTACATACATAACTTCTATCGGCACCAGTATCAAATAGGACTGAAGCTAAAAGATTTTTGATAGTGAATATACCTGTCACTAAGTCGGGGTTCTCACGGGCGTCCCTTGCATTAACGTTGAAAGCTCTGCCACGTGGTGGTTCGCCGTCCTTTCTTTTGTTGGGACACGCATTTCTGAAGTGGCCCATCTGTCCGCATTCGTAGCACTTTTTTGGTCCATTGGGGTTGGCCTTCACATTCAGGGTGGTGACCTTGCAGTCCTTACCGATATGACCAGTCTGTTGGCACTTTTCACAAACCACATTACAATACCCGGTATGGTGCTTGTAGCACCTCTTGCACTGCAGTAGAGTACCTTTGTAGTTTGGGTTTGAGTTGGTATTTGGATTGGGATTTCCACCGTTGTTGTTTCCCTTAAAACCCTCATGTCGCTTCGCCGGGTTTTGATCATAGGCTCTCCCTTTGTTGTTGTTGTTGTTGTCCCACTTTCGCTTATCACTACTTCCCGCTTCGGACTTAGCCTTTTCCGGTTCATCGATGATGATTTGGTTCATTAAAGTGTACGCTATGCGCATTGCTTCCGGGACATTGGGTGGCTTGGACCAGGTGACATTTTCCTTAATGGACTTAGGAAGTCCCCACAAGTATCTCTCCATATGCTTGAATTCCGGGGTGACCATGGTAGGACACATCAGGGCTAGTTCTAAATACCTACGATTGTACCCATCGAGATCGTTCCCCACAACCTTCAACTGCATAAACTCAATCTCCATCTTTTGTATCTCAGTTCTCGAACAATACTCTTCAATCATGGCTGCTTTAAATTCTTCCCATGTCATGGCATACGCCTCATCAATACCCTTGGCTTGAGCCATTGTGTCCACCAAGTGAGGGCGCCATCCGCCAGTGTACAAGAGGCATATTTTGTCTTGTTTGCCTCTGAGCAGTTGCTAACTCGGAATACAGATTCTAGTTTTTCAAACCACCTAGTGAGACCAACTGGCCCCTCCGTTCCACTAAAGTTATGGGGCTTGCAGCTTTGGAACTCTTTGTACGTGCACCCATTACGAATGGGCTGGATAACCAGTGGCAGCGGGGCTTGGGGTTGCATTTCCGTAATGGCTGCGGCTACCCTTTCGGCAATCATTTCCTCGATTTGGGCTATGGTCGGTGTTGATCTTCCGTTGGCCATGATGTTCTAAACAAAAATTTTGAATCACGTCAAAATCCAGTACTCAAATAGTAATAATACAGTATATGGTAACCAACATGGAATCAACACATCACATATTTATTAAGTAATGCAACCAGGTACAAATACCAAAGAATCATCATACAGTAACGTAAATAGAACACCGTGCAAGAATTAAATAACGCAAAGTTCCATTCATTAATAATAAGTTGCATACATCAGCATAGGTTCGTACAATACATAAGTGAAACATAAAACTACAACTAGATTACATAATGAAATCTACTACAAAGGTCCTATGGTGAAGGTGGGTGTAGGATGTCCAATACATGAGACATCTGGTCCCCGAGCTCAGTTACCCGAGCACGGAGGATCTCCACCTCCCTTTTCAGTTCCTCGATAGTGGGAGATAGTAGGGCAGGCAGTGCTATCGGTATGGGTGGTGCTGGTGGAGCTGGTGGTGCAGACGGTCCGGCTCCAGAAGTAGAGGCTGTGAAGCGGTAAGGCTTACGGATGAAGGGATCAGCAGGATACGGCACAAGCTACTTACGGGCGGTAACCCTACGACGCTGACCATATGCGTCAGTGAATGCTCGACCTTCGTTAATCCCTGGAATGACGGTACCATCGAAACGGTACCACTTCTTCGGTGGGGTGGATGGTGGATGTACAGATGCATCATCAGGGTCCTCCTCGTCGGAGTCATCGTCACTAGAGTTGTCTGTGGATGAGTTGTCAAATGACGGGTCATCTGAATCATGTGGAGGTGGCTGCACGTGTGGTTGTACTGGCTCTCCTCGAGCGGCCATCATCTGTCGGTATCTGGCGGGTCCGATCAGCACGAGACGTCCATCAGGAAGGCATCGGCACTAATGGTTATGCTCATTACGGACTGGACCTTCCCCAAGTTCTGCGGGAATCACAGCACCACCGGAATGGTGCTGTGGCTCCGAGGGTCCTGGGGCAAGTGGAGCTGTAATATCTTGTAGGTCCTCGGCTCCGTCTGAGGAAATCACTGGGCCGGGTGCAAGGCTACTAGCTCCGGAGGACGAAGCACCTGAGTTGCTGAAGAGTGTCGACGACGGCATCTGAGAATTGGTAACAATGGTCGGTGAAGTGGCTGATGAGTCTTTGTGGCTGTCTAAAATGATGACAGGTGGAATATCCGACATCTGAACAAGGAAAAATAACTTTTTCCATGTCAGTAAGTCATAAAGCAAGCACGTATTAGGCAAATTAACTACGACAGTCTAGATCATCTATAAGTAGCATGGCAATAACGACAAGTATCATGCAATTGAAAGCAGATTATAGCATGCAGTAGTGAAATCATGTAGTAGCATACGGCATATAGCAGTAAAAGTAAGAAGCAGCATGCAGCAAGCTCCGCAGAAACAAGTAAACTAGCAAGTTGTAGATTATTCCTATTAGTAAATCCTACTCGGGTCTGTCCAGACTCACTAATGCAACCTAATTTCCTACAACCAATGCTCTGATACCAAATGTGATGCCCCGTACAAAACCATCGTGTACGAACCATCAACAACAGGATCATTACAAGGTCAAACACTATATGCGTTTTCAAAACAAGTTTGCATTCATGATAAAAGGTGACGTCATAACTAACGTCGAATGTTTTACAACAAAAGTATGCTTCTATAAATAGAAGCAAAGATAATAGTGCGTGACCCTTAGGTCGTTACAAATCATTGTTTCAAAAGTATTAAAGTTTGAATGCAAGATAAAGTGTTTCATGCGGTGACATCTCTAGTAAAGCACAGCGGAAGTCTACGAGGCATGACTAGTACAACAGCGAAAGCGGCTAACCTTAAGCATCTGAGAAAAACATGCTTAAAAACGTCAACACAAAGGTTGGTGAGCTATAGTTTAAGTATAACAGTAATGTAAGGTAGGCCACGAGATTTCAGTGCTACAAAGAGCGTTTCAAAACAGTATGAAAAGTATATGTATAACCGTGGGCACTTGGTAACTAACTTAACGTTTATCACCCCTTAAAAGCACACTTGGCGAGTACGTATGTTTACGAAGTATTAAACACCCATTAAATGCTAGCGCTACTAGCCCGAGTGGGGATGTCAAACCCTATGGATCTATATCTAAGATTCGCGTTCACCGGCTCAAAGACCAATGACTAAACGTTACCGAGCTAAGGAGAAAGTTTATGACGTTGTATAACCTACACATATATAAAGTTTAAGTACTCGTGCCTAGTATGTAAAATGTAAAATGCGCATGTATTCTTAGTTCCCAAAATAGTTAAAGTAAAAAGGGATGCTATAACTCACAGTGGAAAAGTAGTAGTAAAGTTGACTTGGGAAAAGTAAGCAAGTACGTTTGTCCAAAAGGTCCTCAACCTAAGTCAAAAGTTACTAAGTCAGTAAATCATCCCAATAGGTTTAAATGTATGTAAATTAGGTCTTAAGTATCATCATCATTCATCATCAAACAAAAAGTATAAAGTAAGTTTCATTCTAGAAAAGAGTTTAAAACAAAGGCTGACTTCGATCAGTCGCCACGGCCTCTATTCAAACTGAATTGAGGTGGGACCAGGCCATGGCTCCGTATATGAATCCTTTAGTTGCTGTAAAAATTCCAGAACCAAACTCGTCTTTGTTTGACCGTGGCGACGGTTTAAGTGCGAGTAGGTCAGAATTTTCAGCACAACGTTAAAAGGACATAGTGACGTTCGGAAGGCCATAGATCCTAAACCGTAACTCGGATTAAGACGAGTCTTAAATGAAAAATTATCTACTCAAACATAGATAACTGAAAATAAACTTTACAGTAGCCTAGGTAGTCGAATCAGTTCCAGAAACAGTAGCTAAAAGTGTTCCGGTGGGTTCTTGGTACTTGATGCTCATCACGGTTCTCATCCTTGATGCATATACCTTCAAGTATACAACTCATTGATGTGTTTACATCATCTTTACCAAGTTTTGACCATAATAACACTAGTGCAAGTCTAAGATAAGTAGCACAACTCATTTAAGTGTTGCAAGTAGTTTGATGAACCAAAGTTACATCAAGATCTTAGATCCGACACATACATGAACTCTAAAAGTAATATTAAGCTACAAACTTGAAAGTAAACTAAATAATTAAGATCTTAAGTTGTAGAACATAGTTCTTAGTTAGATCTTGAAGATCCAAGACCCAAAAGTCTAGATCTAAAGTTACTAAGTTAAATCCTAAGTCATAACACTTGAATCTTTACTTTAATGAAACCATAAGTTATGAAACTTAGATTCTCATCTTGTAAAGTGTATGTAAGCTCATAAGCTCTTGTTTAAAACAAAATTAGAAGACCATTTAAAGGACCCGTTCATATACATTATAAACGATTCACAATAGTTGATTACATCGCGAGGTATTTGACCTCTATATGATACGTTTTACAAACATTGTATTCGTTTTTAAAAGACAAACTTTCTTTACATCAAAAATTGATGGCATGCATACCATTTCATATTACATCCAACTATAATTGACTTAATATTAATCTTGATGAACTGAACGACTCGAATGCAACGTCTTTCAAAGTATGTCATGAATGACTTCAAGTAATATCCTTAAAATGAGCTAATGCACAGCGAAAGATTTCTTTAATGCCTGAGAATAAACATGCTTTAAAGTGTCAACCAAAAGGTTGGTGAGTTCATTAGTTTATCATAATCATTCATTTCCGTAAAAGTAATAGACCACAAGATTTCAGTTTCCATAAATATCCGTACACTCGCAAGTGTATAAAAGTATTCTATAAGTTTTTGAGCGCTTCGGTAACCATACTTAACAATTAATGTGGCATATTCCCTTTATTATGAAATCTCCCTACACTGTACCAAATGTAGTAAAAATGAAGTACTATGCAACCGTTTATGATACTAGAGCGACTAGCCCGGTTAGGGTTGTCAAACTCGATAGATCTATCAATAGGATTCGTGCTTACATGCTCTTACAACATGTAAATATTAGTTACCAAGCTATTAGGGAAAAATATGCAAAGTGGTACAACTCAACGTAGAATATGTTTTTAGTACTTGTGTCCATTTCGTAAAACAGTTATAAAACAGTGCATGTATTCTCAGCCCAAAAATATATATAAAAGGGAGTAATGAAACTCACAATACTGTATTTCGTAGCAATTATGTATATGACAACACTGAACAAGTGCAGGGTTTGTCTCGGATTCACGAACGTATCAATATTG
Organism: Rutidosis leptorrhynchoides; assembly: GCF_046630445.1. Taxonomy (NCBI): domain Eukaryota; kingdom Viridiplantae; phylum Streptophyta; class Magnoliopsida; order Asterales; family Asteraceae; genus Rutidosis; species Rutidosis leptorrhynchoides. Next base: position 254,194,664 of record NC_092342.1, on the reverse strand, counting down.
TGATTCAATATTGCAGGAAAGTACGTAGACGCAACGAAAATGATAAATGTTAGGTTGACCTCACGAGCAATACCCTCGAACAATACCCATAACCTCCATAGCTATAACCCATAATTTTCTTAGCTCTATCCCGTTTGAAAACTTATTTTGAAATCGTCTGAATATAACTCCGTCGTAGTATTTTATGTATACTAATAATATTTTGAAATAATACTAAGTAAATATATATATGTAATTCGATTGAGAGAGTTTAGATAAATATATTTTCAAGTTTCTATGAAATAATGAAACTTATTGAATTCTATTTATAATAGATTTTTGAATTATTAAAGTATGAATTATTAAAGTGAATTATTAAAGTATGAATTATTAAAGTGAATTATTAAAGTATGAATTATTAAAGTATGAATTATTAAAGTGAATTATTAAAGTGAATTATTAAAGTTAAAGTAAAGTAAAAGTAAAGTAAAGGTAAAGTTGAAGTATAGTAAAAGTATAAAACTATGTACGTATAATACGCGTATTAATTTAAATCGTTATATATATTTAATAAAATAAAATATAAATATCGTTATCTTTATCATACTGGTTAAGTAATGAGTTATCAAAAGTGGTTCTAGATATTTATTAAAGTTATATACGTTTTAATAATAAAGTTCTTTTTAAACTGAAAACGTTTTTGTACGCTTGAAACTAAATCGAGTACTTATAAATTTGGTTTTCCAAAATTAATTATATTCCAAATCATCCTTTAAAAAGGTTTTATCTATATCGTAAAACGTTTTCAATATTATGAAAACTAATCATTATCTTACCAAAAGACACGAAACAATCATTGTAAAGCATGCATTGAAAGTTAAGCATGAATCTCCACTAACTTTTGTCTAATTCTCGTTAATGACACTTTTGTTCTTACTTGTAAATCACATTACCAAATATTCCGAATACCGTTAAAAAGAAATGATTTCTCAAATCAACGTTGACCTCCTAACAGAGACTCGTAATCATAATTTAATGTATCTGATAAATTTAATCATATGATATTATCTTTTAATTTCATCGATAAACATATTGAAACAAATACTTTTATGTAAAGTATTTTATATCTAATACTTTATTAATGTTTTCAATTAATAAGTATATATTATATATACATATCAGTATACACATAAATGTTCGTGAATCGTTGAGCATAGTCAAAGGGTAATTGATTATATGAATATAGATTTCAAAACTTTCGAGACTCAATATTACAGATTTTGCTTATTGATGGTGGTGAAACGTAACCATTTTTTTATGAACGGATTTGAGTTGTTTTGTTACACGAATTGATTATTTGTATATGTGGTATTTTATTGAATTTAGGTTGATTTCACACACATATAGGCAACTAGTCCTATTCGTGTAGTTTAGTTTGTTGGTAAATCCGATTCGTTCCACAGGGAGATGGAGTGTTTAATGGGTTTTAATAGTCTTTGATGTCAAACTTAATTAAAGGGGGTTTTCGATTAGGAATTTATAATATAACAGTAATAGAAAATAACCTAACTAATTTCATAAATAAAATTACAAGATTACAATAATTAACTTAAAAAGGAACTAAATGAGATTATACTAATTAGGATGCGAATATTTTATTACTAAAGGGTAATTAGTAAAATAGTAATTTTTAATAAAACTATATGTTTAGAATTTTGTTTTGAGTAATTATAATATAAATTTATTTAAATTAACTAAATGATATTTTTAATAAGATTAATACAAATTAATAGGAATTGAAATAGTTAACTAATTATAAACTAATTACAAATTATAAACTTATAATAATTAACACTAATTATTAGGATTTAACATGTATTAAAGTATTTTATAATAACTAATATAAATTATGTAATAATAACTTAAATATAATAATTAAAATAACTAAAACCCTAATTTTGCCCTAACTGGTACTGTAGCCGTGTCTTGTACATACGCGTTTCGCGTATTTATACGCGTATCGCGTATAATTTAAAACCTACGCGAATTGTGTGAATCTGGTCGTACAGTTTGAATTACAGGCATACGCGTTTCGCGTATACCATACACGATTCGCGTATGGTATAAATAATGTGACAAACAGTCTGATACGAATTTTAAGTATTTTTATGTATTCTTTTTATATTTTGAAATATTAATTCGTAAATAATAGTAATAAAACTTTTTACAATAAATATAAATGGGATAAATGGAAGTGTTTACTTAATTGTGTCACCCCTAGGTCCATGGATTGTTTTGAGTTTACGCCCTATTTAAAATGTTTTAGTAATAAACTTTATATTTTTCTTTCGAATAAATATAAGGTTACAACTAACTAAAATAAATCTAATTTTCATCGGATTCTTTTTAGATAGCTACTATTCCCTAAGTATTTAAATTGAGACCTAGCCTAGTTTTGACTTTCGCCAATACCCAAATCGTAACGGTTTCCCTTTTTACAATTTCACTGTCATATAATTATTGATATTACCCAAACCACCGAAGTTTATTTCTAAATTGGTGTTAATAACTTATCCATAAATTCGTCTAGATCATTTTTAATGTTGAAGCTTAATTTATATAAATAAAAACAACTTTCGTTATTTAAATTTAATAAATTAAGTGGCAAGGGTTAAATACCTAATTACATAAAAATGGTTCTTTTAACTAGGCTCAATATTAAAAATACTAAAGTTACATTTTAACTTTTACAAATGGTAACAATCCATTTTACTAGGGGCTCTACATCTAAGTAAACACTGTGAAATTTAGCTATTCATTACACTAGGGTAAACATAAAAATATAGATATGCAAACATAATAACAACGCTAATTTTAACAGAGTAAACTTACTAAAATATCTTCACTTTCATTAACTTCAAACGGTAGGAAAATTACAATAATAACACCCCTTTTCACGCGTACAATAATACCCTTAATCACGAACAGTACACCCTTAATATTTGAAACTATCCTAAATACTTGAAACTAATTATACAGAGTAATAAAATGACACTATATTTGACTATAGTAATTGTTGTGTGTGTTTTTTTTCTGCACACCCTCTGTACTCCGTATTTAACATGTAATAGAAGTAGTAGGTGAAATTTAGTTGGTTCTTTGCTGTAGCTCATTTTAAGAAAAAGAATTGTTTTAAAAATCAAAAGCCAGCCGCCCCATTATCACGTTCTGGAAACTATTCTGGCCTAATATTACGCGTTTCGTGTATGGCTACACGATTCGCGTGTGACCAATATTCTACACGTTTCGTGTAGCTCTACACGATTCGTGTAAGAGTAACTGGCAGTTTTCTTTATTTTTCTTTTTCGTTTGTTCTATGTTGATCCCGTGTTGACGTGTACTGATTTGGCACTTTCCATTTAAACTCTTTTCTTCTTTTATCTTGTACTTTCATTCGGATAAACATTTCTTGATATAAATTTGGTTAAAACTATCGTTTTATCGTCGTTTCTTCGAATAGCAAGCTCTTGTCTACTTTTATCGTTTTTCTCGTGAAATGCGCATTGAATGTCTTTGTAGATGGTAAAAACCTATGAAATATAAGTGATATTGCGTTGAATAATATGTATGTTTAGAGCAATATCAAAATACCCCACACTTGAACGTTGCTTGTCCTCAAGCAATTACATCTTTGAACAGAATTAGAATATTATATATATCTTTATTATCGAACATTAGATCACACAACACACACTACACGAAATGAAACACACGCTATATGAAATATAACACAGTATTTATTGGATCACACGCACACAAAACGAAATTCTGACAACAGAAACAAACATGAAACTCGTGATTAGGGTTTAAAAATTTGGATCCTTAGGGAAAATTGGACCTTGTGAAAACATTTTATGATTTTATAAAATGTCATGCTAGTTTTTACACTAGACACGTTTTCCGGTTTTAACCTCAAATTCCGGTTGAGGGTAACTGAAAACCGAAGTCTCAGTCGGCGATTAGCAAGCTATTCGCCCCCATGATTGTAGTATCATGGAACTTGAAGCCGGATGTCCAAAAAATAGTTTTACACAATATAATTCATAAAATAGCATAAGTTTTAGAACAAAATTATATCGTGTCCAAATATCATCGGTGAACCATGAGTTTGCACACCTCAATTTGTTATGGCATATGTATGTTGATCGCGGTCAAACATAGATGTAGTTGATCTTTACGGAGATCATCCATCTGGGGATTAGATTCATTAGTCTTAAAAGCTAATTTGCATTGTGCCCCCCCCCCCCATTGTACGAAACATATCCTTCTCATGGTTAGGATAAGTCTGACCACCAAAAACCCTGTTTGATGCTGAGGTTAGGTGGATTTCCAGCCGATCTTAGGGATGACTTTTCAAGATTTTTCGTCAACCTACAGCTGTTCTGGACTACATCTTCTAACATAAGTTAGCAAGTGTGTCAATTTGGAAGACTTTACTTCCTTACGGGATGGACTTGATTCATCCTCTATTACTCGTGATAATGGAATATTCAGGTTTATACATTCCAAAGCAATGATATCTGCCATAACTTCATAGAAACATGTGATAAATGGTTCTCAACATAAGGTTTTATAAATTCTTGTTATAATTGGTTTTCTTTTATAGGTTTTAAACAAATAAACTTATGCGTTTTTAATGTATTGAGACGATAATTTCGGTTTTTGACACCTATGCTTTAATCGCTCGTAGTTACCTTAAAAATTCATTTGATATATTTGTTTAAAAATTTTATAAATCTTGATAAAAATCACCAAATTATAAGTTCTCGAGAATTTATATATTCCCACCCCACTCTTAAGATTATGTAATGCCCTCATTACATAAAATCAGATAATAATGTATAAATTTGAGAGGACAAAAAGTGTGAAGTATTTGGAACTTCCTTTGTTAACCGATTTGGATTTTCAAATTGTTTTACCTATGATTATATCCAACGTTTGTATCACAATGTAATTCGATGTTTCGTTTCGTCTAATTGCATTTTCTTCTGTACCTGTCAAAACCATGTTAAAAACACACAAAACATGGGGTTGTACATCAATCGTACAAAACAATTTTACCCCACACTACTTTCTTGCTAATATATAATAAAACATAAGAAACATAAAAGTATTAAAACACACCATACAATAATGTTATTACACACCATAAAAATAAAAATGTTTAAAACAATAGAACTAGTCAAATGGGCTCCAAAATGGTCCTCCTCGTTAGCCCTCCTCCTGTTGCTGTCGCTGCCGTTGCTCGTTTAGGCGTTGTTCCTCGTAGAAATGCCTATATGCATCCTGACTCGCGGCTATGGCAGCGTTATGGTCATATGGTGGAGGTAGAGGGTCATTGGGTGTATGCCGTTGGGGATATGAAGGATAGGCTGAGGGTGCGTAATTCTGCGGGTTAGACGCGTATAAATATGCCTGATGATGTGCCCACTCTAATTGTGCTCCCTGACCCCTCTAATCGTATCGGATGTTAGACAGAATATTATATTGATCTAGTTGGGTATGCCTAATATCCCCCAATTGCTGAGACAAAGCAGTATACTGGTCTTCTGATCTCACTCCCTAGTTTTGATATGAGTTACGTACATCTAAACTCAATGCGTTAAAAGAATTTTGGAGCATATCGAAATCAGAAGTACCTGTATGAGACGAGCTAGCCTGATCTGTCTCTCTGCGTCTCCTCCTAGCTTCCCTCGCGGGTTCATCATCCTCTTCCATAGGTGCGTGAGCAGCAACTTCCTGTTGCCTTAAACTACGTACCCCACCCCTTACACGTATAGCCTTAGCTGTCTTATACACCTCCAATCCTAAAGTTTTAACCTGTTGATCTATCGGTTGGATTGGAGGTGCTAATTCGTTCGGGTCGAGACCGAACCAGGCTACCAAACACGTGACATAGTGTCCTCCCGACATGTCACTGGATCCTCGAGCACCCTTACCAAAATGGGCTAAAAATTAGGCCACTCCATAGGGTATACTAATAAACGTATCCCTATCTCTGATTGCATCCAAATACCAAAGGTCAACATAATTAATCTTATCTGTATTAAGGAATGCCCTTTGGTTAATTGTGTTCGCTATAAATTTATGAATTATTCGATAGCGAACATCAGTGATCTTAAGGTATGATTCTTGGCCTGCTACATAAGTATTCTTTTGGGAAAAAGAGCGCCAGACACTCAAAGAATCATAATCTCCTGTATACCTAGCTCCTGTAAAAATATATTCCCAAAAACCTGGAGCATTCATCTCATTACCGTCGTAAATCCCTAAAGCCATAGTCATGTCGCCTAGGGACATTACTCTATCTACACCACCCAATCTAAATTGTAGGAAACTAGTATCTTCGATATTTTCCGGGTGTATATTCATCCTAACGGTAGAATAAAATTCTAAACACCATTCTCTATATACAGGAGAATTCAATCTAAACAATCTCTCAAAGTCATTATAATACCTAATTTCCCCAAATTCATTCATGAAACTTTGGGTTAAAATTTACCTTATCGGTGTATCTAAGTTGACTGGGTCTCCTAGGGGATCCCAATCAACAACGTAAACTGGAGAGATGGTTCGATTTACCAGAATGAGTAAATCCTTAACTTTTTGCACCCTTTGATGTAATTCGTTAGGAAATTGCAGGATCGGGTGTAGGTTCAAGAGTTGTTGTTCCATTTCGGGGGTAACTTGATCTTGTGCTTGTTGTTGGTTAAATGCCCTCATTCTAAATGGTCCCTGCATAACATTTTAAAACAAGAAAATCATCCCAATAAGATGTGTTAATGTTAGCAAAGAGTCTAAATTCAACCTACAAACTTGTTTTCAACACCACATGAATCAATTTATTTCAACAACTTTGGAAGTTTTAGTTCTATGATTCAAAACAAAACAGAAACAAACCAAAAATCATAAATCAAAAATCAAGTTTCATATGCAAAGTTTAATTCACAAGTGAAAACATGCAATTTATCTAAGTGTATCTAATTCAATTCAATCACATTGCGTGTATTTCAGCTTCTAAACAATCCTTAATAGCATTAAAGTTCATACTTGATTCATTAAAATGACAAAAACTATCAAAATCATACTAAAATTAAAAATTACAAAATCAAACAAACAAAATCATGTTCAAGAGTTATAACTACTGACAAAACACTTAAAAACATTTAATTACAACCAAAATAACACACCTCAGTAGCAATTTCACAATTATCCCCAATTTATATAAACCCTAATTTTTTTATAACCAGTTAAACATCAATTTTTCATGCTAATCGGGTTTAATATCTTACTAACAACATAGATATAGCAATAATCAAGCAAAAATCAACAAGAATATGCATATAATTCGGATTAAAGCCATAAAGAAATATAATGAAAATTTTGAAGAACATGAGGTAAAATGGGTTTAGGACCCTTACCAATCTAGGCATGTTGAAAGATTGAAGAATTGGAGAAGATTGGAAGTGTTAATTTAAGTTTTTGGGTGTGATTTTCGGGTTTTTGTGTTAGGTTTTCGTCACAGCAGCAGAAATAAAAAAAATGGGAGTGTGAAAACTGTCTGCTGCTCGATCTGATATGTCCAGCTATTTTTGACGTTACGCGTTTCGTGTAGGTCTACACGATTCGCGTATGCTTTGAATTCCACGCGTTTCGTGTAGGTCTACACGATTCGCGTATGCTTTGTCTGTAAATTTTTTTTTTTTTTAATATATAACTTAAAATCAATTGAATTTAAAAATATCTTTTATAAATTTATATTTGTAACGGAAATTCGGTTGTTAGACCTGATCTTAATCCGTTTATAAATTTTTAATTTCAATACATGTTTTAATAATTTCAATTTATAAAATTCAATCCATTAAAAGTTAAAGTTTTTAATGTTTTCCGAAAACAAATTTAAAATAAAATAAAATAAAAACACTCTATTTTTGTGTTAAAATTATTAACATTTTTAATTTTAAAACAAGTACATGAAAAATAAAAATTACACAAATTAAAATACACTCTATTTTTTTTGTATACCCCTAAATCAACTAATTTTCAAACTTAAAACTTTGTTTCCTATCGATTAGGTAGAGATAAATTCGGTCGTCAAACCTATCATTATCCACGACAAAGATTTACAAGTTATATATTTTTACGGTTATTGATAAAAAGGTATATTTTGCAATCTACTGTAGACTTTTAGAATTTAACAAAAAATTTTGTGCAATTTGAAGAATGAAAATTCAGTTGTGACACCTAAACATTTCCATTTTCAAAGAAACAAGTTAAACTCAAGGCGTTTCACCTTCAATTTAGTAGAAAGGATTTTTTTTTTAATTTTTATTTTGTTTTCGTGGTTTACTATTTAACAGATATCTTATGAATCCAACAAGAAATTTCGTGCAATTTGAAAAACGATAATCCAGCTGTAACACTTAACATTTATCGTTTTCAATGAAAACATAATGAACTCAAGGTTCATCACTTTTAAATGGTAGACCGTTTTAATAGAACATACAACAAACAAAAAACAAACCAAACACAACAAAACATTACACAAAAAAAATGCACAAACACACAATTGGCGAGAAAAAGATTTAAAGAGTGAAGCCTCGTTGGCTCGCCTCGTAGTGGAGTCGCATTATTTCGCTCCCCATTGCTTCGTAGGCGTAACCTCGCTGGTTTAAGAGGTTTTCTTCTGCACATTTTAAAGGCCCTTCTCGGCATAAGGTTACGTACTCGTAATTAGAGTCCGTTTGGTTCTTTGGGCAATCTCCGGAGTGAGTCGGTTTTCCACATTTCACACATTTACCCAAATGACGTGCTCGATGCCTTTTAGCTGATTTAGATTTTCCTCTTGCATAGTTTGTCTCATTTAGTTTCTGTCTTTCTTCTTTCCTCGCCTTATCGCATCTTTTCTTAATATCTAACACCACATCCCTCGGTAAAATCTTATCGCACTTTAAAATGAAATGGTTGTAGATATACTGACTGTGCATCTTGAAATTACACAATAAAAACAAAAAGAAATTAAAAAGGTAGAATGGAGGGAGAAGACTAGTTCTTTAGGGTCTGCTAGGGAAAGACCAATCTAACCCCACTCTTAAAGATAAGAATAAAAATCGAGAATGGAGTTTAAAACCTTAGAGTTACCCTGAATTTATTTGTCCTTAGGGTAGAAGGTGATTTCGTCTCTTTTCGTAGTATTGATTTCTTCAAAGTATAACTTGAGTCTTTGTCCGTTCACTTTGAAAGTTCCACCGTCTTTACCATACAACTCTGCATATCCAGATGGAAAAACCTGTTTTATTATATATGGCCCAGTCCATCGGGATCTAAGTTTACCAGGTGAAAACTTGAAACGTGATTGGAATACCAATACTTTATCCCCTTGTTCAAATTCTTTCTTTTTTACTCGTGCATCGTGCCATACTTTAGTTTTTTCTTTATATGTTTTAGAATTTTCGTAGGCTTGTAATCTTAATTCATCTAGTTCGTTAAGTTGTGATAACCTATTTTCTCCGGCTTGTACAAGGTCAATATTGCATTCTCTCATAGCCCAGTATGCCTTGTGTTTAACTTCAACAGGTAGATGACACGCTTTACTGTATACAAGTCTAAATGGTGTGGTACCTATTGGTGTTTTATACGCAGTCCTAAAAGCCCACAACGCGTCATCTAACTTGCGTTGCCAGATTTTAGGGTTGTTATTAACCGTCTTCTCAAGTATGCGTTTTAAGGCACGATTCGTGTTCTCCACTTGACCACTTGTTTGCGGGTGGTACGGAGTAGAGAAACGATGAGTTACGCCATACTTCTTCAACACCTTTTCAAGAAGGTTGTTGGTAAAATGTGTTCCTCGGTCGGATATGAGTGCTTTTGGGATTCCAAAGCGTGAGAAGAGATTTTTCAAGAAGTTTACCACCACCCTAGCATCATTTGTAGGCAAAGCTTTTGCTTCAGCCCACTTGGATACATAATCAACGGCTACTAGTATGTACTTGCACTTATGTGAACTTGGAAAGGGTCCCATGAAATCGATTCCCCAAATGTCAAAGATTTCACAAACTTGGATGCCGGTTTGAGGCATCTCATCCTTTTTCGTGATGTTACCCGTTCGTTGGCATGCGTTACAAGTCCGAACGAAATCATGGGCATCTTTAAAGATCGTGGGCCAATAAAAGCCCGATTCAAGGATTTTTCTTGCAGTGTGGTTTGGTCCGAAATGACCGCCGGTTGGCCCTTGATGGCAATGCTCAAGAATTTGTTGAGCTTCTTGTCCGTACACACAACGGCGAATTATTTGATCCGCAACAACACGAAATAGGTCTGGGTATTCCCAGAAATATGACTTCAAATCTGCAAAGAATTTCTTCTTTTGCTGATAAGTAAGTCCTTTTTGTAGAATGTCTGAAGCAAGATAGTTTGCAAAATGGGCAAACCATGGGATTTCAGATTATTTTTCAACCCTCATTAGAGATTCGTCAGGAAATGTGTCCTTGATGATTGTGTCATCAAGTTTATCTAATTCGGGGTTTTCAAGTCGGGATAAATGATCGGCAACTAGATTCTCAGCTCCTTTCTTGTCACGTATCTTAATGTCAAATTCTTGAAGTAAAAGAACCCAACGTATGAGACGATGTTTTGCATCTAGTTTTGAGAATAAATACCTAAGTGCCGAATGGTCCGTGTAAACAATGGTCTTGGACAACACCAAATATGACCGAAATTTATCAAATGCATAAACAACCGCTAGGAGTTCTTTTTCCGTGGTGGTATAATTAATTTGGGCTCCCGTTAGAGTTTTACTTGCATAATAAATAGGAAGAAAATGATTATCGGGACGTTGTCCTAAAACAGCACCTAAAGCATAGTCGCTTGCGTCACACATTAGCTCAAATGGCATACTCCAATCCGGAGATACCATAATTGGAGCTTGTGTGAGTTTTGACTTTAGAATCGAGAAGGCATTCTCGCAATTAGAATCGAAGTCAAATGGAGCATCCTTTTCAAGAAGTTTGGTCAATGGGCGGGCGATTTTAGAAAAATCTTTGATAAATCGCCTATAGAATCCTGCGTGACCAAGAAAGCTTCTAATTGCTTTAACATTTGATGGTTTAGGTAGCTTAGAGATAACTTCAATTTTAGCTTTATCTACCTCTATTCCCGCACGAGATATTTTGTGACCAAGTACAATGCCCTCCTTCACCATGAAGTGGCATTTTTCCCAATTTAGGACCAAGTTTGCTTTCTCACATCGGATAAGCATACGTTCTAGATTGAAAAGACACGATTCAAAGGAGTCTCCAAACACGGAAAAGTCATCCATGAAGACTTCCATACAATCCTCTACCATATCATCAAAGATTGCCATCATGCACCTTTGAAAGGTTCCGGGTGCATTGCATAAACCAAACGGCATGCGGCGATAGGCAAAGGTACCGAAAGGACAAGTGAATGTGGTCTTTTCTTGGTCGTTGGGATCAATTGGAATTTGGAAGTAACCGGAGAAACCGTCTAGAAAGCAATAATATTCTTTTCCCGCTAATCGTTCAAGCATTTGATCAATAAAAGGTAACGGGAAATGATCCTTTCTAGTGGCATCATTTAGACGTCTGTAATCAATACAGACTCTCCAGCCGGTAACTGTTCTAGTTGGGACGAGTTCGTCCTTTTCATTTAATATAACGGTTGTACCCCCCTTTTTGGGTACTACTTGTACTGGACTAACCCATGGACTATCAGAGATGGGGTAGATTAACCCGGCGTCAAGAAGCTTGACGACCTCCTTTTTAACAACCTCTTTCATGTTGGGATTTAGCCTGCGTTGTCTTTGTACTACGGGTTTGTAGTCATTCTCAAGGAGAATTTTATGTGTACAATAAGACGGGTTTATTCCCGAAATGTCGGTTGTTTTCCAGGCTATAGCCTTTTTATGGGTTTTTAATACAGAAATTAGCTTATCCTTCTCATTATCTGAAAGATGTGAAGCAATAATTACTGGTAATTGAGATGTACCTTCGAGATAAGCATACTCCAAGTGTTTGGGTAGCTCTTTAAGCTCTAGTACAGGTGGTTCTTCTAAGGAATTTTTTATACAAAATCTATCTTCATTTTTGATTTCCTCAAACGATTCCTCTTCCTTGGGAATTTCTTCTATTATGGTCTCGTCATCCGTGACCACCTTCATCAACTCATCAAAATCTTTATCAATATTGAAGTATTCATTCTCACTTACCGGGGCTAAACCCGGGATATCAATTTCAAGTAGCTCCTTCAATTCATTCTCGACACAAAGATCTATAACATCAATTTGAAAACAAGAGTCATTGGTAGAAGTGGGTCTTTTCATGGCTTTGTCAATGTGACAAATTATTCTCTCGTTTCCCACACCTAGACTCAATTGTTCTTTTTGGACATTAATGATAGCATCTGCAGTGTTTAGGAAAGGACGTCCTAAAATGATAGGAACTTTTGTGTCCTCTTGCATTTCTAGAATAACGAAGTCGACGGGAAAGATAAGTGAGCCAACTTTTACAAGTATATCCTCGGCTATACCTATGGGAGTATCAAATGATTGGTTTGCTAATCGAATACCCATTCGGGTTGGTTTTAAGTCTCCTAAGTCAAGTTTTAAATATAACGAGTAAGGCATTAAGTTAACACTTGCACCTAGGTCGGCTAGTGCATCGTACACTACCGAATCACCCATCATACATGGTATGATAAAACTACCAGGGTCTCCTAATTTTGGAGGTACATTTTGTTTCTTTAAGATGGTCGAACATTCCTCATGAAGGAATGTGGCAGAAACATCGTGATATTTACCCTTCGAGGATATGAGATCCTTTAAAAACTTCCCATAATTGGGCATATCCCTAAGAACCTCCGCGAGTGGCATGTTAATGCTAATTTGCTTAATCATGTCCGCAAATTTCTCATACCGCCTTGCGAGTCTGTCTTTCTTTAATGCTTTTGGGTATGGAATGGGTTCCTTATGCACCTTTACTGTTGGTTCTTCACTTTTCTTTGGTATGACCTCAGGTGGATCATCTTTCTCTTGTTCTTTGTCAACTTGCTCATTTTCATCAACCGGTATTTGTAAAACAGAAGGACATAAAGGAACTTCCGGGGACTTAAGAGTCTCCGGTTTAGTAGTTAAACCACTTCTAGTAGTTATAGCATTTACATGCTCGTTCCTTGTTTGGGGGTTGTTGGGATTCACTTGAGTATTTGAGGGGAGAGTACCTGGTGGTCTCTCTGATAGTAACTGTGATATCCTTCCAACATCCCTTTCTAAGTTTTGTATTGTGGCTTGTTGATTTCGGATTTGCTGAGTTTGGAGCTCTGTATTTTGCTCGTGCTTAACCATAAAATCTCTTAAGAGATCTTCTAAACCAGATTTCCTCTCAGGTTGAGGTTGCATAATTGCTAATGGTTGTGGTTGCATAAGTGCTAGTGGTTGTGGTTGATTGTGTTGGAAATTATTTTGATAATTTCGTTGAGGTTGATTTCGGTTATTATAACCTGGTGGCGGATTTCTTTGATTTTGATTTGGGAAATTCCGGTTATTTTGGTAACCTGGATTTCCTCCTTGATAGTTATTATTATTTGATCCTGAAGGTCCTCCTACTTGATAGCTGTTTATAGGAGGATATTTTCGGTTGTTTGCTTCTATAGCTGGAAAATCACTGAAGTTCATTTCACCTTTTCGTAAGTAACCTAAGAAATTTGCTTGCTCTTCCATTGTACTTTGATCACAATCTCTAGTAAGATGGGGACCTTGGCATAGTTCACATCCTACTCTGATAGCATACATTTCCTTGGTTACTTTCTCGATTTGCCTTGCTTGATTTGCTATTTGAACTTTTAAAGAAGCAATTTCATCATTGCTTTCAATACTAGCAACATTTGATGATCTAGAGAATTCTATTTCTTGATGCCAATTATGGGAATGGGAAGCTAAATCAGCAATGATTGTGTGAGCGTCTTCAGGTGTTTTCTTCATGATCGAACCTCCGGCTGCAACATCTATATCTTTTCTAGTTGCCACATTGACTCCTTTATAGAATATTTGGACCTTTTGGAATGTATTCAACCCGTGTTGAGGACATACCCTAAGCATTTTGTTGAATCGGGTCCAAGCTTCATAAAGAGTTTCATTAGGCTTTTGCATAAAGTGATTTATATCACTTTGCAATTTTGCTGCTTTTGAAGCAGGAAAGAATTCTGACAAAAATTAATCCATCATATCATTCCAGTTTTCAATATAACCTTCTGGTAATGAGTCTAGCCAATCTCTTGCATCATCTTTTAAGGACCTTGGAAAGATTTTTAAACATGCAACTTCATCGGTGACATCTTTGATTTTGAAAAGCTTGCAAATGCTTACAAACTTACGAAGATGCTCGTTAGCATCCTCATTTGGGGCTCCACCGAATTGACATGTATTAGTCACCATGTGTAAAAATTGACCTTTTATTTCAAAGCCATCACTCATCGTGGGTTGGATGATTGCGTGGCCTTGACCTTTTCTTGTGGCCTTCATTAATGCTTCCATCGTTTGATTTGTATCAGCCATTTCTTCTTCTTCTTTAATAATCGGCTCTATGATTGGTTGAATTATTGGTTCAGAGTCGGATTCTAAGAAAAGTGACTCTAAATTTTTAGCAAGAGATTCTACTTCTTGAGCTCTTAAGCGTTCGTGGAATTTTCTTTCGGGTTCAGGATGTGAAGGAGTTAATTCAGCGTTGGAGGAACGTAAGTTCATACATTAATTTCTATTATGAGATCACTTCACTAAAGGTTTATCTAGGGTTACCTACTTGTTTCTCTTTTTTTTTAGTGTTTTTTCGGTGTTTTAAAATTACTAGTACTTCTTTTTGTTGTTTTTGTCCTTTGTTAATTCTTCGAGGTTCCGGATTAAGTTTAACGAGTTTAGGATTGAACGGATCATACAATTTGGGAAATTGTACAAAGAACTAAAGGATTTATTCAAAAACTTTGAACTTTCTTGGAAATGAATTTCCTCGAGAGGATCGAATAACATAAAAACAATGATAAAAACCTTTAAACAAACAGATTATCCTTCTGATTTTGCCCACGTTCCGAATAGCCAAAAGATGCAGCAGAGGGGCAGGATCCTTCTATTGACCAATAAAATTGGTGATCCAACAACCCGATCCACGTACAAATCCAACTACTACTACGAATCAGAAAAATTATCTATTTATTTAACTGCCAACTCCCCGGCAGCGGCGCCAAAAAGTTGATGGTGGTGAAACGTAACCTTTTTTTTATGAACGGATTTGAGTTGTTTTGTTACACGAATTGATTATTTGTATATGTGGTATTTTATTGAATTTAGGTTGATTTCACATACATATAGGTAACTAGTCCTATTCGTGTAGTTTAGTTTGTTGGTAAATCTGATTCGTTCCACAGGGAGATGGAGTGTTTAATGGTTTTTAATAGTCTTTGATGTCAAACTTAATTAAAGGGGGTTTTGGATTAGGAATTTATAATATAACAGTAATAGAAAATAACCTAACTAATTTCATAAATAAAATTACAAGATTACAATAATTAACTTAAAAAGGAACTAAATGAGATTATACTAATTAGGATGCGAATATTTTATTACTAAAGGGTAATTAGTAAAATAGTAATTTTTAATAAAACTATATGTTTAGAATTTTGTTTTGAGTAATTATAATATAAATTTATTTAAATTAACTAAATGATATTTTTAATAAGATTAATACAAATTAATAGGAATTGAAATAGTTAACTAATTATAAACTAATTACAAATTATAAACTTATAATAATTAACACTAATTATTAGGATTTAACATGTATTAAAGTATTTTATAATAACTAATATAAATTATGTAATAATAACTTAAATATAATAATTAAAATAACTAAAACCCTAATTTTGCCCTAACTGGTACTGTAGCCGTGTCTTGTACATACGCGTTTCGCGTATTTATACGCGTATCGCGTATAATTTAAAACCTACGCGAATTGTGTGAATCTGGTCGTACAGTTTGAATTACAGGCATACGCATTTCGCGTATACCATACACAATTCGCGTATGGTATAAATAATGTGACAAACAGTCTGATACGAATTTTAAGTATTTTTATGTATTCTTTTTATATTTTGAAATATTAATTCGTAAATAATAGTAATAAAACTTTTTACAATAAATATAAATGGGATAAATGGAAGTGTTTACTTAATTGTGTCACCCCTAGGTCCATGGATTTTTTTGAGTTTACGCCCTATTTAAAATGTTTTAGTAATAAACTTTATATTTTTCTTTCGAATAAATATAAGGTTACAACTAACTAAAATAAATCTAATTTTCATCGGATTCTTTTTAGATAGCTACTATTCCCTAAGTATTTAAATTGAGACCTAGCCTAGTTTTGACTTTCGCCAATAGCCAAATCGTAACGGTTTCCCTTTTTACAATTTCACTGTCATATAATTATTGATATTACCCAAACCACCGAAGTTTATTTCTAAATTGGTGTTAATAACTTATCTATAAATTCGTCTAGATCATTTTTAATGTTGAAGCTTAATTTATATAAATAAAAACAACTTTCGTTATTTAAATTTAATAAATTAAGTGGCAAGGGTTAAATACCTAATTACATAAAAATGGTTCTTTTAACTAGGCTCAATATTAAAAATACTAAAGTTACATTTTAACTTTTACAAATGGTAACAATCCATTTTACTAGGGGCTCTACATCTAAGTAAACACTGTGAAATTTAGCTATTCATTACACTAGGGTAAACATAAAAATATAGATATGCAAACATAATAACAACGCTAATTTTAACAGAGTAAACTTACTAAAATATCTTCACTTTCATTAACTTCAAACGGTAGGAAAATTACAATAATAACACCCCTTTTCACGCGTACAATAATACCCTTAATCACGAACAGTACACCCTTAATATTTGAAACTATCCTAAATACTTGAAACTAATTATACAGAGTAATAAAATGACACTATATTTGACTATAGTAATTGTTGTGTGTGTTTTTTTTCTGCACACCCTCTGTACTCCGTATTTAACATGTAATAGAAGTAGTAGGTGAAATTTAGTTGGTTCTTTGCTGCAGCTCATTTTAAGAAAAAGAATTGTTTTAAAAATCAAAAGCCAGCCGCCCCATTATCACGTTCTGGTAACTATATTGGCCTAATATTACGCATTTCGTGTATGGCTACACGATTCGCGTATGACCAATATTCTACACGTTTCGTGTAGCTCTACACGATTCGTGTAAGAGTAACTGGCAGTTTTCTTTATTTTTCTTTTTCGTTTGTTCTATGTTGATCCCGTGTTGACGTGTACTGATTTGGCACTTTCCATTTAAACTCTTTTCTTCTTTTATCTTGTACTTTCATTCGGATAAACGTTTCTTGATATAAATTTGGTTAAAACTATCGTTTTATCGTCGTTTCTTCGAATAGCAAGCTCTTGTCTACTTTTATCATTTTTCTCATGAAATGCGCATTGAAAGTCTTTGTAGATGGTAAAAACCTATGAAATATAAGTGATATTGCGTTGAATAATATGTATGTTTAGAGCAATATCACTTATCGTGTCAGAAACATATAAAGATTAAAGTTTAAATTTGATCAGAAATTTTCGGGTCATCACAGTACCTACCCGTTAAAGAAATTTCGTCCCGAAATTTGATCAAGGTCGTCATGGCTAACTATAAAAATGTTTTCATGAAGAATATGAGTTGATAATAGAGGTTCATCATCATTGAGTAATATAGATAAAACAATTTGATTATATGAAGAGTATAAGTGAAGCTATCGCAAGAGAGTGAAATGAGTAAATGTAAAATCATTTTAACTGATGATGTAGTTATGATTGATTTCCGAAATTCATGCGATTTAAAGAAAATCTTCGTAATAAGATTTGGTTCTTCGGCGATTTAGGAAATCAGGATCTTCTGTGATTAAATGCAATAATCTGTTTCGATTGACCTATCGGATATTTTACTATAAATCCACCCCTTTCTTTTCCTTATTTTCCATATCTAACATCTTATATTCTTTCTCCTCAATTCATTCTTTAAACATTCGTTAATATGCTCCATCCAGTACTGATTCTTGATATACTCATAACTTTCATATCTGTCATTCTTCTCTTTCATCTACCACCGGAGGATTTTATTCACTTCTACTATTACCTTGGGGTTATAGTGTTTTTAATTTTCCCGTGCCTTTACGTGGCAATACGTATTGATATGTACGGTTTGTAATTTATGTGTTGTTGTCGAGCTTTATATCTTCTTTTATATTCAAGAGTTCCATACTTTTGTCTCCTCTTCCTGACTTCAAGTCAAGCGAATAATGGTCCGGAATTTGTAGGTATGGATTTTGAAATGAACATAGTTAATGTTCTTAAGAAGGAAATCGTAATTGCACGATCTTGATTTGGTAAATTACCAGAATATCCGAAAAGATAGAACTATCAAGAAGATATGTTCTTAATATTTTTGGAAATTGGGTAGAATGTAAGAGTCGTGTAAATGGCACATGATGACGGTATGTTCTGTGAATCATCACATTCCATTAGAAACTCAGCATGACTTACTGTAATATAATCACGTTGATCAAGTGTCATTATATTATATTAACTCATGCTTCAGTTCCCAACACTACTTCAAAACATTCATATTTTAAACTCGAAGATTTCGGTATTTAGAACTAAAATAGTTTCTTTTATGATATAACACAGATAGCATGAAGAGGTAATGGTTTCAGGTAAGAATAGTTATGGAAATATCTTTAGAAATATGGAGGATATTTATAATGGAAGATATGATGATATCTTAGAATATTTAAGATAAGATGATGATGAAGAATATTGTCCGCAAAGGTTTTAGAGTAAGGAGCAAGGTATTCGTTAATGAATTCATCAGAAATAGAATCATCAGGATTCTTTAAATACAGTGTTTGGTCCTTGTATTTGTCCTTGGTCTCCTTCATGGTCTACTCAATCCGTTTTCCAGTTCCAAAGCTTCTCTTTTTCTCAGCTTTACCACCATACCATTCTTTATCATCAAACTTTTGACTGTTAAAGTCGTTTACAGTTTTTGCTGCTTCATCAGCATTTTGAGAACTAATTCGTAATTCAGGGTGTTTTTCAGAAACTTCACATTCAAAGTATGTAAGTATTGGCGTTAGGCGTTATATGTATACATATAACTGTTGGCGTAGAATCGCTGCGAATTTCAAAATACTGATTGCTGATTCCTAGTAGTTGGTATGACAATTATTGTTACAGGATGTAGGTGAGTACATGATGGGGTTTCAATGAATAAGTATAATGACTTTTTCAGAGAGGTTTAAGTTGAAGTTTATTGAAGTTGTTGATAAGTTTACTGCTAATGTGGTGAGATATAAAAGGTTCCCCGGTAACAATGATGAAGGGGTAATTGTATAAACAATTAAAGGTGATTTGCTGAAGCCGTGACAAAACTGTCTACTTTGGAAAGATGTTTAAAATTTATATTTTGTAATAAATGTCAAAGGGTCTGACACGGATATGTGTTAAACTATAACTTTGGTTTCGAGAGCTTTTCAGGTGCATGACGGTGGGTAATGTGTGGTTGGATCATCATCTCGCGTGTCTTCAGGAATTTCGAAGGGTTTGAACACATATGATGTTCTAGGATTTTGAATTTTACAATTATTCTTCTGGGTTCCATGAATAGAAATGATGTTCTAGTACAGTTTTGAAGTCAAAGTATAGTTTTGATAGGTGCAGGAATCTAAGAGTGATGATTTCGGTTATTTCTTGAATTGAATTCTGAAATTTCAAAATCAGAATATGTAATTAGATTCGAATGAGTATGGTTGTTTTAATTTCTATAAAAGAATGTGTATTGTTGTGAAAGTAGGGAGTATAGTTGATGATTGTTGAATCAGAATCGAAGAATGTAACATATTAATTGTGAATTTAAATATCTCTCGGGTATTACCTACCCGTTAAAAAAATTTCACGAGTAATGTTTTGTACTAGAGAATTTTATTACAATCTTTAAGAAAATATATGTATATTTTCTTTCGATGTAATACAGATTTAATGAGTTAATATCATATTAAGCTCATATGATTTTCGGTTTGAATTAGAAATGAATAATCTCTAAAACATTAGAGATTACATAATCTTCACAAAGTATTTCACTACTGTGATTAATACTTCATTATTTATTCTTATAGATATTTCCTTAGTGAATTATGCTGATGCTCATAGAACTCTTGCTAACTTCGCAAGATACGAATGTTGTTTTCTAGAAAGTTTCGAGTGCATCGAAGATGAAAGTGTAAAATCAAACATGTTGTTGAATGATACATTTGGTTTATTATGAAACCGAATTCATTTAATTGAAGCAGAGATTGTAGTTAACGATGGTTAGGTTGTTAACGAAGGATGTACATCATAGCATATTAGTAATATGAATTTAACCGAGTAGTATCTACCCTTTTTCAATTCATACTCAATAGCTTAGTACGAAAGATTTATTATAGTTTCAGAATTCATATATATAAATATCTATAAATTCTTCAGAAAGAATGAGTTAATACTTCATAACTCATTGATACAATATACGTGTTGTTGATTTGTGATGATATCCACAGTAATTTCTTGAACTGGCGGAGCTTATATGTTATAAGTGCTGTTAGTGCTGATGATGCTGGTATAACAAGTCTAGCTTGTAAATCGCACACCATTCTTTTCAGGGTTTCGATTCTTCTTTCTATCATTTATGTCCACTTATCTGATTTATGGTTAAGGCTGAAATAGATAATCTCTAAGACTTTAGAGATTACATAATCACCGCAGAATGTTTCTCCGATGAAGTTATGAATCAATACTTCATCATTTGTTGTTGTTTGTACTCCTTGGTATTTATGGTGCGTGTGATGTTGATATCCGAGGTACAGGTTGTGATGTTGAGGCTTGTGATGCGGACGTGATTGTTGATGGTGGTAATGATACTGTTAGTGTTGATGATGGTGATACCGTTGATACCGGTGATGCTGCTGGTGCTTAGGGTATTGAGGCTTGCAATGTTGATGTTACTGGCGGTACTGGTTATGCTGCTGGTGCTGCTGATGGTGTTTGTAATCTTTGCACCATATGTTCCAGAGCCACTACTCTAGCGCGAAGTTCGTTAACTTCTGCTAGTACACCGGGATGATTGGCGGTTGGAGCGAGCGGATGAATAAGATTCATAATATGAGATAGTATATAATCGTAATGAGATACTCTAGCAATGAGTGAGAAAATGGTGTCTCGAATAGGTTCACCGGTAAGTGCTTCAGGTTCATCGCTAAGAGGACAATGTGGTGGATGGAAAGGATCGCCTTCTTCTTGTCTCCAATGATTGAGTAGACTACGAACCCATCCCCAATTCATCCAGAATAGATGATAGGAGATTGGTTGATCCATTCCGGTGACGCTGCTTTCGGAGCTCAGGTAGATATTCATATGGGAATAGCTGTCAGAATCTGAGGAGTTCGAACTGGTTGAGAGATCCATCTCGTATGATCAGGGAAATTTTTTTTTTTTTTGGTATGAAATAGATTGTAGAATTTAGATTTGGTATTCTTCAATACATAATTTACATATGTGTATATAATACCAAAATCCCATAAATTACGGAGGAATCTTTGAAAGATGTCAGTCAAAGTTCACAGTAATAGATACGCTAAGATATTAATTAGCGGATATGCTAAGGTGTGAATTTGTCTATACACTATTTTGCAATAAATGCCGGAAAACGCGTCTAGACTTAAGAATGATAAGCAGGTAGTTTCCTAAGGATGATAAGTAGATGATTTCCGACTAAAAATGATAAGCAAAACTTTTGACATGCAGACACGGTTGAAGTCCAGACTCACTAATGCATCTTAATGACTATCTGTTAGACACACTAATGCAAGACCTGGTTCGCTAAGACCACCGCTCCGATACCAACTGAAAGGACTCGTTCATATACATTATAAACGATTCACAATAGTTGATTACATCGCGAGGTATTTGACCTCTATATGATACGTCTTATAAACATTGCATTCGTTTTTAAAAGACAAACTTTCTTTACATCAAAAATTGACGGCATGCATACCATTTCATATTACATCCAACTATAATTGACTTAATATTAATCTTGATGAACTCAACGACTCGAATGCAACGTCTTTCAAAGTATGTCATGAATGACTCCAAGTAATATCCTTAAAATGAGCTAATGCACAGTGGAAGATTTCTTTAATACCTGAGAATAAACATGCTTTAAAGTGTCAACTAAAAGGTTGGTGAGTTCATTAGTTTATCATAATCAATCATTTCCGTAATAGTAATAGACCACAAGATTTCAGTTTCCATAAATATTCGTACACTCGCAAGTGTATAAAAGTATTCTATAAGTTGTTGAGCGCTTCGGTAACCATACTTAACAATTAATGTGGCATATTCCCTTTATTGTGAAATCTCCCTACACTGTACCAAGTGTAGTAAAAACTAAGTACTATGCAACCGTTTATGATACTAGAGCGACTAGTCCGGTTGGGGTTGTCAAACCCGATAGATCTATCAATAGGATTCACGCTTACATGCTCTTACAACATGTAAATATTAGTTACCAAGCTATCAGGGAAAAATATGCAAAGTGGTACAACTCAACGTAGAATATGTTTTTAGTACTTGTGTCCATTTCGTAAAACAGTTATATAACAGTGCATGTATTCTCAGCCCAAAAATATATATAAAAAGGGAGTAATGAAACTCACAATACTGTATTTCATAGTAATTATATATATGACGGCACTGAACAAGTGCAGGGTTTGTCTCGGATTCACGAACGTATCAATATTGTGATTCAATATTGCAGGAAAGTACGTAGACGCAACAAAAATGATAAACGTTAGGTTGACCTCACGAGCAATAACCTCGAACAATACCCATAACCTCCATAGCTATAACCCATAATTTCCTTAGCTCTATCCCGTTTGAAAACTTATTTTGAAATCGTCTGAATATAACTCCGTCGTAGTATTTTATGTATACTAATAATATCTTGAAATAATACTAAGTAAATATATATATGTAATTCGATCGAGAGAGTTTAGAGAAATATATTTTCAAGTTTCTATGAAATAATGAAACCTATTGAATTCTATTTATAAGAGATTTTTGAATTATTAAAGTGAATTATTAAAGTATGAATTATTAAAGTGAATTATTAAAGTATGAATTATTAAAGTATGAATTATTAAAGTGAATTATTAAAGTATAAATTATTAAAGTTAAAGTAAAGTAAAAGTAAAGTAAAGGTATGTTGAAGTATAGTAAAAGTATAAAACTATGTACGTATAATACGCGTATTAATTTAAATCGTTATATATATTTAATAAAATAAAATATAAATATCGTTATCTTTATCATACTGGTTAAGTAATGAGTTGTCAAAAGTGGTTCTAGATATTTATCAAAGTTATATACGTTTTAATAATAAAGTTCTTTTTAAACTGAAAACGTTTTTGTACGCTTGAAACTAAATCGAGTACTTATAAATTTGGTTTTCCAAAATTAATTATATTCCAAATCATCCTTTAAAAAGGTTTTATCTATATCATAAAACGTTTTCAATATTATGAAAACTAATCATTATCTTACCAAAAGACACGAGACAATCATTGTAAAGCATGCATTGAAAGTTAAGCATGAATCTCCACTAACTTTTGTCTAATTCTCGTTAATGACACTTTTGTTCTTACTTGTAAATCACATTACCAAATATTCCGAATACCGTTAAAAAGAAATGATTTCTCAAATCAACGTGGACCTCCTAACAGAGACTCGTAATCATAATTCAATATATCTGATAAATTTAATCATATGATATTATCTTTTAATTTCATCGATAAATATATTGAAACAAATACTTTTATGTAAAGTATTTTATATCTAATATTTTATTAATGTTTTCAATTAATAAGTATATATTATATATACATATCAGTATACACATAAATGTTCGTGAATCGTTGAGCATAGTCAAAGGGTAATTGATTACATGAATATAGATTTCAAAACTTTCGAGACTCAATATTACAGATTTTGCTTATCGTGTCAGAAACATATAAAGATTAAAGTTTAAATTTGATCGGAAATTTCTGGGTCATCACAACCATAAGCTATAGAAACTTAGATCCAACATAAGTATATGAAGTTATAACTAGAAAGTTATACTTTCATGTTCTTGAACTTACAAAGTTAACTTTGGTTCAAGAAAAATGAGATCAAGATTAACTAGTAATACTTGACCAACTTAACAACATCACAACTTTAAAGTACATAAAATGAAGAAATAAATTAAATCTACAAGTAACAAGTTCATGGTTGTTCATACTTTAAAGATTCAAACCAAGGCTTTGATCTTTAAGAAAGTAAACCTTAAGTTTACAAACATGGATTCAATTAATGATTTTACAACTCGTGAACTTTAAATCTTTAAAACATTAATTGTAGAACTATAAACTAGAAAGTTTAGGTTCTTGTTTGTTCTTGAAATAACAAGATGATATGAAGAACAAACTAGAGAGTTTGATTCTTAATAACTAGTAAGTAAATAACAATAACAAAAGAACAAGTAATTAATCAACAATAAGAACAAGTAATGATGATGATGATGTGTTCATGGTTTCGGTTTCAAAGAGAAAAAGGAAGAAGAAATAAAGCTTGTAACTTACAAGGTAGAGAGAAAATGGAGAGTAAAATGAAATGCAAGTAAGTGTGTGTGTAAATGTGAGAGGATACTAGTGACTAAGTAACTCAAAAAAAAATTGGAACACCCCTTTATCCCAAGGATGGCCGACGGCCAAAGTGAGTACCAAAAGAGGAAAGTCAAGTGCTTTGCTTTCTTGCATGGGGAGGAGGTGTTAGCTTGAAATGGAAATAAAGCAAAATGGTGTGGGAAATATGCAAGTAACTAGATTCTTTGCTAAGCTAATTTATCTAGTTGTAACCTAGTGTAATACTTACATAAATATGGGCTAACTAGTCCATTAAGGATGTAGGGTGGGTTCCAAGTCCATTAACATTAATAAAAGCCCAAGTTCAAGTAATTAACAAATTAATCCAATAAAGCCCAAGTAATTAACTAATAACCTTAGTTAATTAAAAATGATTAATAAAAATTAATCATGAATGTAAATAATATTTGAAAATATTATTCATGTAAAGTTCGTGTGTCACAAAGACGTGTCGGGCATTTAAAAGTCAATCGCGGTAATTAGTAAATGCATAAAAATACATTCATTAAACACAAGCATTAATAATAAATATTATTAATTAAACGTTGGAAAATCAAGGGTCGTTACAGATGTTGTAAGGATTTATACACGTTCTATTTTCTTTCATGTACAGAAGGAAATTCAGGCTGCTCATAAGCACTACATGTCGAGCAATTTTTATGAAATTGATGGGTGCAAGAAGTATACTATAGTCGATAGAAGTTTGAAAAGCATATGCATCGATGAAAGCATCGATAGAGTTGAAAAACTGAATTAATTTGATGAACTAATACATAAGCAAAGTGAGGTAATTAATCTGTTTATTAACATTCTCATTATGTTAAAGAAATGATAAAAATATTCTATAAACTAAAACACTAACATCATGTTCAAACATGTGTAGGTTCATTACAAGGAGATTGGCCAAGAATTATCGTGTTCTTGCAGGAAGTTTGAGATTTTTGGTCTCCTATGTCGCCATATTTTTTTTCCTAATGATATGCGATGTTGAGCGATTCCCGAAAGATACATTTGTAGAAGGTGGACTCGTGGTGCTATACCAGAAAAGCCTATACAAGCTAAAATCAGCCTACATCAAGTTGATGTAATTCTAGATGATAGAGGTGCATTAATTCATGATAGAGGTGCATTCTAGAATTACATCAAGTTGATGTAATTCTAGAATGTTGATTATTGTGTTAACAAGTTGCTTTTAGATACACAAAAATTGATGAAATTTGATGATTGCCAACAAGAGTTGGTGCTTCAAATTGAACAGGATAAAGACTGTCAACAGGCAGCTGGATTAAAGGAATTTATAGGAGCCTTACTAGGATTTGAACAACCTGATGAAGTTAATGTTCACCCGCTGTTAGGAATTGTTAACAAAGGGGGTGGTAAGAGGGGTAAGAGGACACGTATAAGTAGTTCACGTGAAAATCCAATTAACCGAAAGAAGCCTAAATGTAAATATAGTTACTACAAAAACAATGTGCATACATGACTCGCGTAATGCAAGGTAAAAAAGAGAGACAAAGCTATAGCTGATGGATCCCCAACGAGTGTTATCGAAGCTTTGGAGGCTGCTATACTAGAATCGGATGCAGAAAATTCTGTTGAAGACGATCCTGATGAAGAAGAATCAGATACATATACAGAAGATTCAACTGACGAGTCATCATAATTAGTTGATGGTTTACATCTAGTATGGCTAGTCTATCTTAATTTCTTATTGTTGCACTTTTTGAACTATTTGTTTATTCTTTTGTTGCATTCTTCATTTGATTTTGAGTTATTTACAATGATCTCCATTGGTTTTGAGAAGTTGTCCAAGATTTTTGAACATCATTTTATTATAATTTTCGAGCATTTGAATATTTAAATTTGAGACTGTATGTGTCATTTCGGTAACAGACTGAAACCCTGGCTAGTTGTAAGTTACCTATTTTGCCCTTAGGGTTTGTGTTTAGTCTTAAGTGCTTTTATTTTAATTATTTTATTAGTGTTTTATTATATTCGTGTTGTGACCAGTTTGTGACAAGGGTCCCAGAATAGGTTTGTTTATTTTATTTGGACCTCGTTTGGGTTACCTAATCTTGTGCGAAAGATATCAGATAACTGATAAATACCCGTGTGAGATGGGATATGAGATTTCAACCCTAAATAAGTGCATTGTGCTGCCTTTTCTTCCCTTATCTCTCCATCTCTCTAGAAATTTCCCAAAACACACCCGTACTCACTTCATCTTCACCATCAAACCCTAGATTGCTAATTAGTGTTCTAGAGCTCAAATCTTGTGTATCATCTTGTTCCTTACAGTTTACTAAGTCTTTTGAGGTAAGAATCGAAGTGTTTCAAGCTCTAATATTTGTGAAAATGGAGTTTTTGTGTTAATTTTACTAAAAGTTCAATTTGAGTCAAAATGGTTGATTTTCATGTTGTTTGTGTCAAAATCTTGTGGGTTTGTGTTTATTGATATTTAGTGTACTTGATTTGGTCTGTTTTGAGGTAAGAAACGAGCTCTAGAGCAAGAAATGGCGAATTTTGAGTGAAACCCGTAGCTGTGTTCATCTTCTTCATCAGATGAACACACTCGGCCGAGTGTCTCCTGACACTCGACCGACTGTGTAGACGATTGACCGGTTGAGTGACACACTCGACCGAGTGTGTATGAATTCTGACGAGATGATTTGACTTGGCCAGTCAACCGAGTGAGAAGACACTCGACCGAGTGTGTGGACACAGTCTTTAACGACCCGTCAAAGTACAATTGACGACCATCGTTATTTTGGTCCCACAGCTTCATCATAACTCTAAATGAATTTAATAAATAACCTTGCATTATTTATTTAAAAATGATTTCCTATAAAGGAAACCTATCAAAATATGTAAGTTTAGAAAAACCATACATAAATACTTAACCAAACGTTGACCAAAACAAAGTCAACAAACACCCACAATTTAATGTATCAAAATAGAATGCAAGTTAATGTTTAACAAAAGCTGCCATCATAAATATGCAGACTCTCTAAGCACAACGGAAGCAATCAATCATGAACCTGAGAATAAAATATGCGAGTAACTGTCAACAAAAATGTTGAGTGAATTATATGTTTAATATTGCAAACAATATTTAATATGAACCATAAAATTTATGTTTGAAAACATAAAGACCCATTTTGGACTACAAAATTATATGCTCGAAAACATATAAAAATATTATTCCATTAACCCGTGAGCCACCTGGTAATAACTTAACAACTCCATACCCTTAACAAAACCAATATAAAAATATACACTGAACAGGTGTATCTTCTAAAATACGAAGTACTAATACATTCCGTCTGTAACTGCTAGCGCGACTAGCACGAAATGGGGCTGTCAGGCCCGATAGATCTATCCATAGGATTCGCGTTCACCAGTAGAAACCAATGATTAAAATTACCAGATTAGGAAATATTTTCGTTCGACTCACAATGAATAATTTAAACTAATTTCCACTTGTGTCCAAATTACAAAATAAATTGTCTGTATTCTCAACCCAAAAGATTTAA
This sequence comes from Rutidosis leptorrhynchoides, assembly GCF_046630445.1. NCBI lineage: Eukaryota > Viridiplantae > Streptophyta > Magnoliopsida > Asterales > Asteraceae > Rutidosis > Rutidosis leptorrhynchoides. The sequence goes on along the minus strand of NC_092342.1, from coordinate 254,166,229 downwards.
AATAGAAAAATGGGACTATAACTCACCTTAAAGCAAATGAAGCAACAACACAGAAATGAGAACAGCAAATGGTAAAGTGATCAAGAATGACCACAACGCCAACCTATAAATAAAGCAGGTCGATATAAATAACTACCTTAGGTCAAGTCTTAGTATGATAGCTATAGTACTTGTTGCAATAAACATAGAATAACACCATAAGTTTAATTAAACGTTCGTCGGGTCGTAACTTGAGCCCCGGGTGTGGGTTTTCGATGAATTTTATATATATCTTCATCTAACCAAACAACCCTACACATTAGTGCACTCAAGAACACCCTAAGGTCAGTTCATGAGTCATGAAGAACAGCCATGAACCAACCTAAACCATTAATCCGTTCAAAATCTTGTTTTGGCCATTCCGGGTGATCCGTGGCTCGGATTTCGATGACCCGAACATGAATGTTCATCCAATCATCAATCCTAAATCACTAGTACACCTTAGAGCCTCCAAAAATGGTCACAAATTCGGACCCCAAATGATCATATTCGTTTTTTACATTTTAATTTCATCAAAACCCTAAATCGGGCATAACTTTTGATCCGAAACTCAAAACAACATGAATCTAAAGCCTAAAATTATTGTATTGATGAGGAGAACTCATCTAAACACTTTATTTTATCAAAAACCACTGTTAAGTTTACTGATTTTAACCAACAAGCTGCTGTCCAAAATTAATCAAACTGAAATCATACATAAACGAGTATTTCTACGCATCAAATCAACAATACAACAACATACAAGGACTATAGCATCAACATATAATCAAAATCAGTAAAAAGAAATGAAAATTGAAAAGCTAGGGTTTATGTTCATACCCAAATCGAAAAACAAGAAGAATGATGCTAGAGATCATGAAATGGAGAATCCGATTATACAATTATCCTTTAGAAATGACGAAGAATTGTACGCTTGATGTAGAAAATAAAAAATGATGATGATGAGGCTGTATAAGTCATGCAAGGTGAGAGGATAGGGAAGGGAGAGGAGTTGCTAGGGTTAGGTTATAAATGAAGTGGTAAAACTAGGTGTAAATGTAAAGTAATTTGCATAAATGACAAAATCAACCCCCATGGGCTATTGGGTGGTTTTGGATGATCAAAGGGAAAGGATGGGCCCCTCTTGGCCCATAATGAAGTGTAGTGCAATTGCTTGTGGCCCGAAATCCCGAACTGATCCCGATTCGCGAAAACACTGCTACACGATTGATTTTTCGGATAGAACACGCACACGCGTAAAATAAAATATAGAGATATTTTATAATCTCACATGATATAGAAATATCATAAATAAAATAATTTCTGATTCGAAAATCACGAAAGTCTGATCGTTGGTCTGAAAACCAAAACGATCCACCGGATAGAAATCCAAGACACGTAGAAACGCACATTTATAAATACGAATACAAATATTCATATAACACATAATAAATAATATATTATTACAAAAATAATAATTTAAGTCATAGAAATGATGTGGCACGAATAACAATTAACGGACATTAAATAATAAACGGTAAAAGATAACGGAAAAATTAGGGTCGTGACAGTACCTTACCGTTACGAAAATTTCGTCCCGAAATTTAAGCAGGTGCAGGAGTTGACTCACCATCTGAGAACAAATGCGGGTACTTCTGCCTCATCTGATCTTCACATTCCCAAGTGAACTCGGGCCCGCGTCTGGCATTCTATCTAACTCGGACGATAGGAGTTTTACTCTGCTTGAGCGTCTTAACTTCTCGATCCATAATTTCAACAGGCTCCTTAATAAAATGCAGTTGTTTATCAACATGAAGTTCATTAAGAGGAATGGTTTCATCGGCCTCGGCCAAACACTTCTTCAAATTCGATACATGAAAAACTTCATGAACAGCGCTAAGCTCTTGTGGCAATTTCAAAGGATAAGCCATGGGTCCAATTCTTTCGATAATCTCAAAACGATCCAACAAAGCGAGGATTCAACTTTCCTCTCTTACCAAAACGTACCACACCTTTCCATGGTGATACTTTCAAGATGACACGATCGCCAACTTGAAATTTTACATCTTTCCTTCTAATATCGGCATAACTCTTCTAACGACCCATCCTAATCCATCCGGAAGAAGTCTATATCGATTATAAACGAGTCACAACAGTTGATTACATCGTGAGGTATTTGACCTCTATATGATACATTTTACAAACATTGCATTCGTTTTTGAAAAGACAAACTTTCATTACATCGAAAGTTGACAGGAATGCATACTATTTCATAATATATCCAACTAAAGTTGACTTAATAATAATCTTGATGAACTCGACAATTCGAATGCAACGTCTTTTGAAATATGCCATGAATGACTCCAAGTAATATCTGTAAAATGAGCAAATGCGTAGCCGAAGATTTCTTTCGTACCTGAGAATAAACATGCTTTAAAGTGTCAACCAAAAGGTTGGTGAGTTCATTAGTTTAACATAAATAATCATTTCCATCATTTTAATAGACCACAAGATTTTCATTTCTCATAAATGTACGTCCCATGCATGAAGACAAAAATATCATTCATATGGATCGAACACCTGGTAACCGACATTCACAATATGCATATTAGAATATCCCCATCATTCCGAGATCCTCCTTCGGACATGATATAAATTTCGAAGTACTAAAGCATCCGGTACTTTGGATGGGGCTTGTTGGGCCCGATAGATCTATCTTTAGAGTTCGCGTCAATTAGGGTGTCTGTTCCCTAATTCTTAGATTACCATACTTAATAAAAAGGGGCATATTCGATTTAATAATCCAGCCATAGAATGTAGTTTCATTTACTTGTGTCTATTTCGTAAAACAGTTATAAAAACAGCGCATGTATTCTCAGTCCCAAAAATATATATTGCGAAAGCATTTAAAAAGGGAGTAATGAAACTCACCTAATGTATTTTGTAGTAAAAATACATATGACTACATTGAACAATGCAGGATTGGCCTCGGATTCACGAACCTATATCAATTTTATATCTATTAAAACATATAATGAAAATCACATAATTTCATTTATTAATATATGTTATTTATGTAGTTGTAGTTATAAATATATGTTATATCTTAAATTATGTGTTATATATGTTTATTTTGTATATATATATCTAAAGTAATTAATATAGTTATATTAATATTTATATATATTTAGTATTATATTAAAAGTACCTAATTTGTTATATGTAAGTATTTGTATAAGAAATGTTAATATGTTTTATATATAGTTATATGAAATATCAATATAGTTATAGTATAAGTAATAAGTGTGTTTTTATGTACAAAATATTTATTTGTTAAAAAAAATGATAGTCTTGATATTAATGATTTACTAATAATAATAATAATAACTTTATTAATAATAATAATGATATTGCTAATATTAAACCTTATGTTAATAATAATAATAATAATCCTAATAACTATAACAATGATAATAATAATAGTAACACTTATATTACTTTTAATAATAACAATGTTCTTACAAATTTTAGAACGATAATAATATTCCTAATATCAATAATCTTTATCATAATAACAATATTACTTGTTCTAATACTTGTTTTGATATTGATAATAATAATCAAGATAATAATAATGATACAAGTAATAATAATAATAATAAATATAATAAGAAAACTACCTCACTTCATGGATAAGCTTAAAAAATATAAACTGCACTAGCTCGGGCTTGAACTCACGACCTCTCGCTAACTCAATAGACCATCAAACCATTACACCATCCATGTTTTTCTGGTATAATATGGAACTTTAACATAATCAACCCGTTATCCATTTATATTTCATATTCTCTTCTTCATCCACTAATTCGGCCCAACAGGAGCACAATAGCTGAATCGTGGCCCAATATAACTAAATAGGAATTCGGCCCAACAAACAAATCAAAGCCCAATCTCTGTTTAATATTGATAAAAAATATTTGCAGTAGCCAAGATTCGAACCTAGGACCTCTCGCTCATCCATCACCCACTCTAACCATCCATCTATTGTTACTTTTCTGATTTAAATCAATTTCTAATTATATATAAACCGCATATACCTGTTCCCTTTTCTTTTTCAAAAACCAAAACCCATAACTATTCCTTTATCTTCTTCACTTGATCAATTATCAATATCATCTATCATCATTATCTAATCCTTATAATTATCATCATCGTTCATCCTTATCATTAAACCATATCATCACCGTCCCTAATCTATTAATTTCGTCATCGTCATAACATCTCTAACATAGCCGGCGATCTCCATCTTCATCCTCATTATCATAAATCATCCTTCGTGATTCATCATCATAGTATTATCAATACCTTTATTTTTGTATTCCAAAGATTATTATAATCATCTTCGTTTGTAATATAGAAATAGAAGCATAAACAGAGAACATAAAAATAAATAAAAAATAAAAAAAATAGCGAAACAGCATCAGGTAGAGACGATGGCTTCCTCGTCATTCATGTCATCGCCACTATTCATCATCACTATCGTTCTATATCATCGTCTTTTTCGATCATGATTCGTCATCATAGTGACTGATGATGTAGCGTGAGGGTACGAAATAGTATTATTTTTAATACAAAATACTACAAAATATGACACAAGTTTTATTAATTTACGGATGGGATATACCTAAACCTTGCTACAACACTATAGGCAGTGTACCTAATCGTAGAGTAGTGTAGTTTTTAGTAAGTCCGGTTCGTTCCACAGGGAGCTGGTGATACTTACTATATTTTTAACTATATTTATACAAAATATATATAATTATATAAGTAGTAATATTATTATAAAAGGGGGGTTTTACCGTTTAATGACCGGTTTGTCGATTCTATATTTTAAGCGTAAAGATAAATGACGATAATTAAAGTGCGTAAAATAATGACAATAAATAAAATGACAGTAAATAAAATTGCGAGTAATAAAATGACAGTAAATAAAGATACGATGAGAAATATAATAAAAGAATTATGCTTATTTAAACTTCCGTAATCATGATGTTTGACGTGTTGATTTTAATTTATTACCATGGGTTAATTGTCCTTTGTCCTGGTTTATTTGATACGTCTATCTGGTTTTTGTCCATAATAGTCCATCGGTCATAAAAATAAAGTGCGAGTATCCTCGTCAAATTACCCTTATACCCGAAGTCAAATATTCCAACTGATTAAGGATTTAAACTGTGATGCAGTTATCACTTCTGTCAACAATTACACCAGTTATCACTGTATGTAATCCACCCCTGTTTTAATTAGTTTATGAATATTAATTCATCCACTTGATCAGAATGAATAATCAATTACCCAACCCAATTGATTAATTAAATGATTATAACAGATTCCATATGAACATCACTAAATAGGACAACCATAATCATTATTAATTATTAGGTTAGTTAATTTGAAGATAGGTTCGACAGACTCCAATGAGTTGTCACTCAATTAGACAATACCCCCCATCTATTAATAGTCAATAGTTCAATTTCCACAAGTGTCGGTCTTTTGCCCAAACCTTAATTATGGTACAAAGCCCAATTACCCAATTTTAGTAATTAGCCCAACATCACGATTACTTCGGCTCAAATAAGCATAATAATAACTTAGTTACGATACATTAATGTAAAAAGGTTAAACATAACTTACAATGATTAAAAATAGCGTAGCGTTACACGGTCAGAATTTCGACTTACACACTCAAACGATCTCTATCATAAATCTTATTATTATCATAATTTAAAATTAAAATTAAGATTATTGTTATATCTTATTAAGTTAACATTATGATAGAGATATAGAATATAGATATTGATAATTGATATTGATAAATAAGAAAAAGATAGAAAAAGGTGTGTTTTTACATTACGATTACAAAGCCTTTTATAGGCGAATTTAGAAATTGAATTTTCACTTATGACCCCTGAACTATGCTCAATTAACAACTTTTTATTATTTAATATTATTCTTATTATGAATTATTTAAATATTATATTTTATTCTTGTGCATAGTTGACTCGTAATTTTTACACCGTTGCGTCGAGCGTTGAGAGTTGACTCTGGTCCCGGTTCCGGATTTTCGAACGTCCTTGCGTACAATTTTATATTTTGTACTTTGCGTTTTGTAACTTGTACTCTTGTCATTTTTAGACGTTCCTCATCAATAATTTGAACCTTTTTGATTGTATCTTGTACTTTTGAGCTTTTTGGACCTTTGTGTCTTCAATTCGTCGTTTTCGCCTTTTGTCTTCGCACTTATTTAAAATAAACGAATATTACTTGAAAATGGAACAATTGCAACTAAAATCTTGTCTTTCTTGGGGGATTTTGCTATGAAATATATGTTCCTTTTTAGCCTTATCAATATCCCCACACTTGAGCGTTGCTTGTCCTCAAGCAATACAGTCTTGAAATAATATAATACATCACACGAATCACTTCTTTATTCTTCACACTTTGTACATCAGTGATTTTGATAGAGCGGTATAAACAATGATAGTAACGATATGGTTAAAGGTGGGTGTGTCATCCACAGTTGCCTTGGGTTTAGGACAACGACACTTGCAATCAAATAGCCGATTTACTTTCGGTTTCCAAAGCAAAGTGCACATTTGAAAGGCGGTTTACAGTCCCACATGACTATAAAAATTTAGATCCTTTAAAGAAATTGGATCTTTATGAAAACATTTGATCTTTTGAAAATTCAAGCTAGATTTTACCCTAGACAAGTTTTCTGATTTGATCCATCATCGGTGTTGCAAAATATATTTGTGGATCAATATTTTGGCTAAAACTTTTAGGTTTGTGTAATCCACTGCTATCCCGGTATCGGAAAGTACACATCCAGTTTACTTGTTCCGTATATTATCTTTCGGTAAACTACCGTCCGGTTGTAAAGGAAAGCGATGAACAAGAAACTGTTAAGGCAATGTCCCGTGACATGCAGATGATTATGGTCTTTTAACATGTCGGATGCTAGAACTATCCTTGGTAGGAGCGATAGTAAAGATCATCCTATGATTTTTCGGTCTGGCACAAGGTCCTGTCTCCGACCATGCTATGCAACCACCGTTCTTACGGTTGACACCCGATTTGGTTCAGGTGACCTAATGAATTCCAGGTGAATTCCTAGGATTTTACGTTCAATGGTAATGAACGCATTGAAAATGGGTTTTCAGAAAACAAATCGGTTTGTATTTTTGATCAAAATATTTTCTCGTTCAAGCTCGAGTTTAGATATCATTGAATTCCATGAGTTTGAATTCTCAATCTTTAAGGTCAATCTCAAGGATTGAGTAATATCAGTCTTAAAAGCTGATTTTTAATCTTTAAGGAGATTATCCTTTCTGGGGATCTGATTCATTAGTCTTATCAAGCTAATTTGCACGGTGCCTCCCCATTGTACGAGATAAATCCTTCTCATGGTTAGGATAAATCTGACCACTTGGCGACCCTGTTTGATGCTGAGGTCCGTGGATTTCCTGCTGATTTTAGAGATGACTTTTCTAGATTTTTCGTCAACCTACAGCTGGTCTGGACGACAACTTCTTGACCTAAATCAAGAAGCGCGTGTCTTTTTCGGAAGACTTTACTTCCTTTTAATGATGGAATTGATTCATCGTGTAGATCCATCTTTCTTTCAAATATATTACAGTAAACCGGGTAAAACTGATTAGTATCATCCAAAACAAAAGTACCTGCAATAATCTTGTACAAAGATATGTGATAGATAATTTTTAATTGAATAACTTGGTACATTCTTCCCACACTTAGTTTCTTTCTTTGCCTTTTTATTTTCTTCTATTTCATTTTAAATGAATTCAAGTGTTTTAGGGTGTTTCTCAATTTATGTCCTTTTCGAGGTAACGATAATTTCGGTATTATCACCTAGTTTTCATCGTTCATAAATATGTATAAACATGATTTTGAGTTCATTTAATTGAAAATTTTTCAAATTTTCACAAAATTTGGCAAATAAACTAAGTGTAAACCCGAGAGAATTTATAACCCTTCCCCACACTTGAGATCATGCAATGCCCTCATTTGCATGAAATCAGACTATAATTATAAATTCATGAGGGTGATTAGCGTAGAAAAGTGATTAAAAATACCGAGTTTGTAATTACAAAGCTCGTCGAATGATAGATGGCGCGCCTCATCGTTCATTCCTTCATTTATTATATCACATTTGTTGTTTTGCATCTTGTCGTCAAAATCAGTACCTTTTGCTGAACTTAATGTTAGTCTTTGAAAGTGCGTTGTTTTACCCTGTTGTTTACATGATAAAATACGAACATATATACATATTTTTAAAGTTGGGTATATTACCCCTCGTTCAAAAATTTATAAAATCAAATATATTTTTTTTTTGGCATACTTTAAATCAATAAAATTAAAAATAATGATGAAAAAATTTTTCGCCCCGCCCTCGGGTAAAGTAATTTCGGCTCAACGGCCTAGTCTTCAACTCACGACGAATTTTAGAAATTATTTTTTTTCAACTTAATGAAATAAAGTAAATTTTTGTTTTTAAATTCACACAAAACTTAAAAAGAAAACATATTAATTTCATATAAAACCTAAAAAACAAAAAAAATTCAGAATGGGGGGAGAAAACTAGTTCTTTAGTGTCTGCTAGCGGAAAAGACCAATCGAATTCCATTCTCGGAACTACACGAGAACAGAACAACTAACTCCAAACAGCATTTTCTTTTTAGAATATTTGAATCTCCTCACACTTAGGTAGATGTGGTGTCGAAATTGTGATTAACTTCATCGTCAATTTCTCTTGGACCATAATCAACTTGCATATCTGTGACTTTTGCTTTAAGCCAGTGACCAGCTTTTTCCGTAATATCCTCAAATTCAACTAGCTTCGCCTTTTCTTTAGGCGACAGATTGGATACTAACCAGTTACATAACTTAAAGTTCCCCTTACTTCTAGCATCAATAGCCCGTTTAAAAAGTTTCTTCATTGAACTGTTAATAACGGGGTCATCTAATTTCGTATCAACAACGGGGTCCTTTGTTATTGGGTTATCATTAGGTGTTACTTCATTTTTCCCACACTTAGGCGTTTCATTATTGCTAAGCACTGCCGTTGGAGTTGGTAAAACAACATGGTTATTACCAATCGTTTTTACTGGTTCAACGGTTTTAGTTGGTGGAGATTTAGACTTTCGAATCATAAAGGTGATTGATTTGTTACCACTTTTAAGTGTCATTCTTCCATTTCCTACATCAAATAACGCCCCGGTGGACGCAAAGAATGGTCGACCTAAAATTAGAGGAACGTTTGGGTCCTCTTCTATGTCAATGACAATAAATTCGACTAGAAAGGTTAAATTGCCTACTTGAACGGGTAGGTTGTCAGCAATTCCAACTGGGTGCTTAATGGTTTGATCAAAGAGTCGAACACTCATATCCGTTGGACTTAACTTACCTACACCTAATCTCTTATATAAGGAAAGAGGCATAACACTTACACTTGCACCTAAATCTGCTAGTGCATCATACATGACACAATCACTAAGTAGACAAGGAACAATAAATTCACCCGGATCACCTACTCTGGGTGGAGGTTTTGGTGGAACTGTCTTCACCGGGTTTACTTCTACGGTTTTTGTTTCTTGCACTTTCTTATACTTCTTCTTCTTCTTCTTCTTTCCAATGGTATCACCAACTTTATTACCTATTACTTGCTCATACTCAACTCCTTTTCTTGGAAACGGGATGGGTGGTTTATATGGTGCCACCACTGGCTTTACATACTCTAGTGGTGGTGGTGTAACTTCTTCATTGTTTCTCACATCTAAAACCTTCCCAACTTCTGGAGCTGGTTTTTCAGAATTTGTTGAAACCATATTAACATTCTCATTCCGAGGATTTACTTCAGTATTACTCGGTAGCTTTCCTTGTTCCCTCTCACTCATCATGCTAGCAAGAGTACCTACGTGTTTTTCTAGATTCAAAATGGAAGCTTGTTGAGTTCTTAATGACTGATCAAATATCTCGTTCGTTTGGGTTTGAGTTTCAATAAATTGTGTTTGAGATTCAACTAGCTTAAATACCACTTCTTCCAGATTTGACTTCTTTTCGTCGGTTTGTTGTGGTGGTTTATACAAGCCAGGTCTTTGTTGATTGAAAGTGTTGTTTTGAGTTGGTTGGTTATTCGGACCTTGTTGGTTATATGAGTTATTGTCGGGTCCTTTTGGATTGTAAAGAATGTTTTGATTTCGATTGAAGTTTGGCCTTGGCGGTTGATAATTATTCTGATAACTATTTTCCAGCCTTTGGTTCATGTAGACAACATTCTCACGTTGTTCCATCGTTTGTTCAATGTGACAGTCTTTCATTAAGTGTGGTCCACCGCATTGCTCACAACTGATTCGTATTGCGTGAATATCTTTATTCATCTTTTCCATTCGTCTTTCGAAAGCATCTATTTTTGCGGAAACGGAATCAAATTCATGGCTAGAATCGGCTCTAGCCACTTTAGATGAACGAAAAATATCTTTTTCTTGGTGCCACTCATGCGAGTGGGAGGCTGTGTTATCAATAATTTTGTAAGCTTCAGTTGCGGTTTTCTTCATAATGGAACCACCAGCTGTTATGTCGATGTCTTTTCGTGTAGCAACGTTGACACCTTGGTAGAATATTTGTACTATTTGGTAAGTGTCTAAACCGTGTTGAGGACATCCTCTCAACATCCTTCCGAATCTTGTCCACGCCTCATATAATGTTTCATTTGGCTTTTGCGCGAACGTAACAATTTCTCCTTGAAGTCTCACGGCTTTAGATGCCGGAAAGAATTGTTTAAGAAATTTTTCAACTAAAACATCCCATGTGTCAATCGCCCCTTCAGGTAAAGATTCTAACCAATCTTTGGCTTCTCCCTTTAAAGTCCAGGGAAACAACATGAGATAGATCTGCTCATCTTCCACTTCTCGGATTTTGAATAGTGTACAAATTCTTTTAAACGTACGAAAGTGTTCGTTAGGATCTTCATTCGGTGCACCACTGAATTGGCATTGGTTAGTTACCATGTGTAGGATTTGTCCTTTAATTTCATAATCTGGAGCATTAACTTCTGGTTTAATAATGGCGTGACCTTGGCCCGTGCGTGTGGCTCTCATTCGATCTTCCATACTTAGAGGTTCCGTTACTTCCATAATTGAATTTGTTGAATACGACTCACTAGAGGATTCTGATTTAATGGTTTGTGGCTCAGGAGGAATAATTAGTGGTTCAGGATCTTGGAATTGTCCTTGAATATGCTCCGGGTTCTTAATTGTGAAGTCGGGTTCAAAAGATGGATTATCAGAAATTTGAGTTGGAGTTCTTGTTCGACTAGATGACGATTCTAAAGAAAAATCAACGGCGACAATATTTGCTAGATGTCTTGATCGAGTTACAGGTGGTGAACGTATGAAAGGTGGTGAACGTTTTGCTCGGTGCATTCACAGAATATCCTATTAGTTATAAAAATAAGAAAAACTTATATAAGTTGTCCAATCAATAGACTTTTCTGATTTTGCCCACGTTTCGAATAGCCAAAAGATGCAGCAGAGGGGCAGGATTCGTTTGGTCTCAATATAATTGAGTACTGTTTGGCTCCAATAACCCGGTCCACGTACAAATCCAACTATTACTACGAACCAGAAAATTTTGATGTCTATCAATTTAACCACTTAAAATAAATTTTCGTAATTTTAAGAAATTTAGAGAAGAAGTAGAAAAAAATCTAAGTCCTAAAAACTAGAATGGCGAGAAATAAGAAAGAAAAAGATTGCGCGTCGAAAAAGGTCGAAAAATAAAAAGGTCGAAAAATAGGCGTCGAAAAATAAAAATAAGAAATTAGTGCGAAATACGGCGTCGTAAAATTCTAAAGCACCTAAAACTTAATCTAAGGAATAAGCACTTAAGGGATTTTACGGCAAAGCCTAAAAATTCTAGAAGTAAAAATAACTATGGCAAAACTAAACTTAATACTAAAAGTTGCGACTATAGTCTAAAAATCTAAAGGTAATAAAACAAAAAAAAACAATTTTTTTTATAGACAAAATCTTAAAAAATATTATTTACGGATGGAGCCAAACATGATGTAGCGTGAGGGTACGAAATATGATGTAGCGTGAGGGTACGAAATAGTATTATTTTTAATACAAAATACTACAAAATATGACACAAGTTTTATTAATTTACGGATGGGATATACCTAAACCTTGCTACAACACTATAGGCAGTGTACCTAATCGTATAGTAGTGTAGTTTTTAGTAAGTCCGGTTCGTTCCACAGGGAGCTGGTGATACTTACTATATTTTTAACTATATTTATACAAAATATATATAATTATATAAGTAGTAATATTATTATAAAAGGGGGGTTTTACCGTTTAATGACCGGTTTGTCGATTCTATATTTTAAGCGTAAAGATAAATGACGATAATTAAAGTGCGTAAAATAATGACAATAAATAAAATGACAGTAAATAAAATTGCGAGTAAAAAAATGACAGTAAATAAAGATACGATGAGAAATATAATAAAAGAATTATGCTTATTTAAACTTCCGTAATCATGATGTTTGACGTGTTGATTTTAATTTATTACCATGGGTTAATTGTCCTTTGTCCTGGTTTATTTGATACGTCTATCTGGTTTTTGTCCATAATAGTCCATCGGTCATAAAAATAAAGTGCGAGTATCCTCGTCAAATTACCCTTATACCCGAAGTCAAATATTCCAACTGATTAAGGATTTAAACTGTGACGCAGTTATCACTTCTGTCAACAATTACACCAGTTATCACTGTATGTAATCCACCCCTGTTTTAATTAGTTTATGAATATTAATTCATCCACTTGATCAGAATGAATAATCAATTACCCAACCCAATTGATTAATTAAATGATTATAACAGATTCCATATGAACATCACTAAATAGGACAACCATAATCATTATTAATTATTAGGTTAGTTAATTTGAAGATAGGTTCGACAGACTCCAATGAGTTGTCACTCAATTAGACAATACCCCCCATCTATTAATAGTCAATAGTTCAATTTCCACAAGTGTCGGTCTTTTGCCCAAACCTTAATTATGGTACAAAGCCCAATTACCAAATTTTAGTAATTAGCCCAACATCACGATTACTTCGGCTCAAATAAGCATAATAATAACTTAGTTACGATACATTAATGTAAAAAGGTTGAACATAACTTATAATGATTAAAAATAGCGTAGCGTTACACGGACAGAATTTCGACTTACACACTCAAACGATCTCTATCATAAATCTTATTATTATCATAATTTAAAATTAAAATTAAGATTATTGTTATATCTTATTAAGTTAACATTATGATAGAGATATAGAATATAGATATTGATAATTGATATTGATAAATAAGAAAAAGATAGAAAAAGGTGTGTTTTTACATTACGATTACAAAGCCTTTTATAGGCGAATTTAGAAATTGAATTTTTACTTATGACCCCTGAACTATGCTCAATTAACAACTTTTTATTATTTAATATTATTCTTATTATGAATTATTTAAATATTATATTTTATTCTTGTGCATAGTTGACTCGTAATTTTTACACCGTTGCGTCGAGCGTTGAGAGTTGACTCTGGTCCCGGTTCCGGATTTTCGAACGTCCTTGCGTACAATTTTATATTTTGTACTTTGCGTTTTGTAACTTGTACTCTTGTCATTTTTAGACGTTCCTCATCAATAATTTGAACCTTTTTGATTGTATCTTGTACTTTTGAGCTTTTTGGACCTTTGTGTCTTCAATTCGTCGTTTTCGCCTTTTGTCTTCGCACTTATTTAAAATAAACGAATATTACTTGAAAATGGAACAATTGCAACTAAAATCTTGACTTTCTTGGGGGATTTTGCTATGAAATATATGTTCCTTTTTAGCCTTATCAGTGACACTTCATAACCTTCATCCTATCTATCATCATCATACCTTTTTAATCATCATCATCACTTTATCATTGAGATCTACCACGAAAAAGAAAAAAAAAATAACACGTATCCTCATTTTTTTTTTCATCACCATCATTCGTTCTCATCACTTCCTCCGCTGTAGCAGTAACAAAAACGCGAGTCATAGCAACCGTAGGTAGTGAAACAGTAGCGTAGACGGTGGTGTTTAAATGGAGATGATTTGGTTCATATACGATAGCAGTTTTCTGGTGGTCTTGATGAATTGAAACAGTAACAGGGAGAGGGTTGTGGTTATGAAGAATAAGATGTCGTGTGGTGAGCTAAGGTGGTAACGATGGTGGTAGCCGGTGGTGACTCATGGTTGGAACGGTTGGGCTTGTGGTGTTTATGGTGGAAGATGGTTTCGATGGTGGCTTGTGTGGTGGTGTGTGTCTACGGCAGGGGTGTTAGGAAGTGGTAGTCGGTGGCGGTTGTAGGTGAGTGATGGTTTTCACTTAGAGAGAGGACGGTGGTTGTAGACACTGGAGGTGGTGACCTCGTGACGGTGTAAGGTGGCCGAGGGTAGATATGATATGGGTGGTGAGGTCATGAAGAGGATGCTCGATGGATATATATATATATATATATATATATATATATATATATATATATATATATATATATATATATATATATATATACATATATATATATATATATATATATATATAACTCTCTCTCATTTCTATAAGTGTAAGTGAATGTATATATATTTAATTATTAGTAAACAAAGTCCACATAGTGATCCATACTTCAATCACATACAGTAATAACTCACTAATCTAAGTCTAGATTCCAATCACGGTAGAAGTTAATTCAATTGAGAACAGAAATATAATATTATAATATAATATAAGGATAAAAATCAAAGCATGCGAATTCATTTAGCAGCCATACTTTTGTTTATATGTACCGACAGTTGTTAGGGAGTGCGGTGTCGTGTCCCTTGCTAAACAGTTAATATATATAATCGTTCCGAAAAATCCCAAATTTTTATATTAAATATATTTAATTATTTCACTCATTAACTGTCATAACCCGTCCTTAACCATAAGAACGTGTTAGATAACGTATGATTTCATTGCGAGGTATTGACCTCTATATGCGACATTTTTAAAAGAACAACTGCATATATTTTACATTACAAACCATAACTCTTATTTTAATACAAGCTTTAGACAATAAAAAGATGATTATCGTTTAGCGATAATCTTAGACTTACAAACTTTACATGTGATGATAACAATACGATTTCTATCATATTTTACATTACAAATCCTCCGATATGCAGTTTTATTTTTGACACAAATATGCATACTCAAGATCTTGTTTAAATTCAACATGTTGTAGCGGAAGCTTCTAATTATCACCTGAGAATAGACATGTTTAAAACATCAACATAAAGTTGGTGAGATATAGGTTTAATGCCGGCAGCAATATATATATATAGACCACAAGATTTCATATATAAACGTTTTAATAAAAATATTCTAAGTGGTTGAGCACTTGGTAACCATACTTAACATTTAATCACGTCGCATATTCCCTTTATTATGAAATCTTACTACACCGTACCAAGTGTAGTCACGAAACGAAGTACTGTGCAACCGTTGAATACTGGTCGTCCAGTCCGGTTGGGGTTGTCAGGCCCGATAGATCTATCAACAGGATTCGCGTTTACAATGCCACTGTAAATAACAGTTACCAAGCTACAGGGAAGTATGCCAGTGGTACAACTCAACGTAGAATATATTTTTCAGTTACTTGTGTCCATATCGTAAAACATAAAAGACATGTATTCTCATCCCGAAATATTTAGAGTTTAAAAGTGGGACTATATACTCACTGTTGTCTTGAAGATATGAAATTTCGACTCGGTCTCCGATTGATATCACGAACCTATCCATATATAATATATCAATATATTTTCATTTTTAAACAATCGCCACATATATATACATATTATACTTTTAATACTTTTAATAATTCCTTAGTCCGTAGTTAGCAGTCTGATGTTAGTAATTCAATTTTAATGGTTCATTTTTAGGTGATTAATAAACCCCCAATGAAATAAATAAAAACCCCATCGTATATGTATTGGTCGAGATTAATCTTGACCCACGGTACCGGTGTTGTCAAATGACGTGTTGCGTACATAAAGTACCGGTGTTGTCAAATGACGTGTTGCGTACAATCATGGGATCTTATGATTAATCTTCTCGTATTGTTTACGGGTGATCCTGAACCATATAAAATTAAATTATGAGTACATATATATAAAATATCATGTTATTTTAGAAGGATGTGGTTTATTTAATTTTTTTTTTCCAATTAATCACGTAGCTAAACTAGTCTTGGATATCCGATTTCGTTTTGGTCATAGTTTCTTCGTTACAACTCCATTTTCGTTGGTTCAACTTGCCACTTCCTTGGATCGAGTCCCTCTTTAAGAATATGAACTGTAAATACCTTAGTTTGTATTCGAAATCACAGGTCATAGGTCAAACTTTGGTGAAACTTATGAAGTTAATCATTTTCCATCATGTAAACAACCTTAAATGATTATTTTTCTAAAAATACTTATGCTTTGAGTTAAATCATAAAATTTTTATGCGTTAACATATTCATAGTAAAAATCAATTTTTCCAGAAAATAAACCTCCAATTCAAAGTTTAAGATGGTTTTTAATTATCCAACCCAAAATAGCCCCCGGTTACACTCCGACGTCGTAAAAACAGTTTTTAAGGTGTTCTTTGAAAAACCAAGTTAAACCTTGTTAAATTAGCATATATTTAAGATATATTACAGGTCTTGAAGTATTTTAAAAGTTAAGTTAGAAGGATCTATTTAGTTTGCAAACAAGTTTGAAAACATTCAAACTATGTTCTTGTTGTTAAAATTTTATACCACAAAATAAGATAGCTATATATATATGAATCGAATAAGGTTATGAACATAGTTACTACCTCAAGTTCCTTGGACAAGGTTGCTGTAAAAGAGGAGTAAGAACCTAGAACCAAAAGGGTGATGGAATTGGATGAAAGATTGGAAGTAAGTTTGTGTTCTTGGAAGGATTTCTTGAAGTGTTGTTGTAAGAGTTTTCTTATGGTGATTAAGTAAGGTTTTTATGGCTAGATCTTCTTGGTAACTTGCTGGATGATTATGGAGTTTAAAGGTTAAGAAAGAGTGTGTGTATTACCTAAGATAATTGAAGTTAAAATGAATCAAAATGAGGATCCATGAAGACCCTTTAAAAACGTGATATGGGGGGGGGGCAAGGACAAAATTTTAAGCTTGTAATCTTGTGTATTTGTCAAACAATCATACAAAAGCAATTACCTCTACCTTAGGGCAGTAACAAGGGCTAGTTAGGTGGTGATTTGATGTGTATATACCAATAGTAAATACGTATAGAAGTTAGGTATGATACGAGTACATATACTCTAGATATACGTATAGAAATCTTGTGAAAAATAGAATGAGGATTCAAATATAGCTATCTTTTGTGAATACACTTATATGATTTTATGTATTTAAGTCCTTAAAAGTGATTAAATACATTACATATACGATATATGTATAAACATTATAGGTTATAAGTATTTATGTCAAATAACGTTACGTATGGTTATCGTTTTGAAAACTTAAGTTAGTAGTTTCAAAATATACTTATAACTTATTGTTATTAATACAAAATGAGATATTAAAACATTCATTAATCATGTTAAATATGTATATATACATATATATACACAAACGTATAATTATCATATATTGTATAGTTCGTGATATCATCGGTCAAACTAGACGGTCAAACGTTGTGTAAAACTCTTTTCGGAAACATAAATCTCAACAATTTGGATTGCTTATCATGTTGGTAAGGTTTAATTTATATAAATATTAATCTTATAAGTATAGAACGATCGAAAAAGTGCGGGTCATTACAGTACCTACCCGTTAAATAAATTTCGTCCCGAAATTTTAAAATTGTACCTATTTTGCGTCATCGGAAAACAAGTGTGGATATTTTTGTTTCATTTGATCCTCTCGTTCCCAAGTAAACTCGGGACCCCTTCGAGCATTCCAACGAACCTTAACGATCGGTATGTTGCTCTGCTTGAGCCGTTTAACTTCACGATCCATGATTTCGATTGGTTCTTCGATGAATTGTAGTTTCTCGTCGACATGGATTTCTTCAAGAGGAATGGTGAGGTCTTCCTTTGCAAGACACTTCTTAAGGTTTGAGACGTGAAATGTATTATGTACTCCGGCGAGTTGTTGTGGTAACTCGAGTCGATAAGCTACCGGTCCAATGCGTTCGATAATCTTGAACGGACCTACATATCTTGGGTTCAGTTTACCCCTTTTTCCGAAGCGTATTACACCTTTCCACGGTGACACATTTAACATAACCATGTCACCGATCTGAAACTCTAATGGTTTCCTTCGAACATCGGCGTAGCTCTTTTGGCGACTACGGGCTGTTTTCAATCTCTCCTTGATTTGTACTATCTTCTCAGTCGTTTCGTGTATGATCTCGGGACCAGTTAATTGTCGATCTCCTACTTCATTCCAACAAATAGGAGATCTACACTTCCTTCCGTACAATGCTTCGAATGGTGCAGCTTTAATGCTCGCATGATAACTATTATTATACGAGAATTCTGCTAATGGTAGATATTTATCCCATCCATTTCCAAAATCGATCACACATGTCCTGAGCATGTCTTCAAGAGTCTGAATCGTTCTTTCACTCTGCCCGTCGGTTTGCGGATGATACGCGGTACTCATATCCAAACGAGTTCCTAGGGCCTCCTGTAGTGGTTGCCAGAACTTTGAGGTAAATCTACTATCACGATCGGATATAATGGAAATAGGTATTCCATGCCTTGAAACAACTTCCTTTATATACAATCGTAATAGTTTCTCCATTCTATCCGTTTCCTTTATAGGCAAGAAATGTGCAGACTTGGTGAGACGATCAACAATCACCCAAATGGTGTCGTATCCCCAGGCAGTCTTTGGTAACTTCGTGATGAAATCCATGGTAATACCATCCCATTTCCATTCTGGGATTTCTGGTTGTTGAAGTAACCCTGACGGCTTCTGGTGTTCAGCTTTGACTTTGGAACAAGTTAAACATTCCCCAACATATGTTGCAACGTCTGTCTTTAAATTAGGCCACCAATAATGTGTCTTAAGATCTTGATACATCTTTCCAACTCCAGGATGTATCGAGTATCTTGTCTTATGTGCCTCGTTCAATATCAACTTCCTTAATCCACCCAACTTCGGTACCCAAATACGGTTTGCAAAATATCGAATTCCATCTTCCCGCATAACGAGTTGCTTCTCATACTTCTTCATTATTTTATTTCTTATGTTTTCTTTATTGAGTGCTTCTCGTTGAACTTCTTTGATTTGTGAGTTGAGATTCATGCGAATTTTTATGTTCATCGCTCGAACTCGAATTGGTTCACGTTCCTTTCTGCTTAGTGCGTCAGCCACCACATTCGCTTTCCCGGGATGATAACGAATTTCACAATCATAGTCATTTATTAACTCAACCCACCTACGCTGCCTCATGTTCAGCTGTTTTTGATCGAAAATATGTTGAAGGCTTTTATGATCAGTAAACACAGTGCATTTAACCCCATACAAGTAGTGTCTCCATATCTTCAATGCAAACACGACTGCTCCCAGTTCTAGATCATGCGTCGTATAATTCCGCTCGTGAATCTTTAATTGTCGGGATGCGTATGCAATAACTTTCTTCCGTTGCATAAGAACACAACCAAAACCTTGTCGCGAAGCGTCACAATATATTTCAAAATCATCGTTCCCTTCAGGTAACGATAAAATAGGCGCCGTAGTTAACTTCTTCTTCAGTAATTGAAATGCACTCTCCTGCTCAGTAGTCCATTCATATTTCTTCCCTTTTTGCGTTAACGCTGTCAACGGCTTAGCTATTCGGGAAAAATCTTGAATAAACCTTCTATAATAACCGGCTAAACCCAAAAATTGGCGTATCTGCATTGGTGTCTTAGGAGTCTCCCATTTTTCAATGGCTTCAATTTTTGCTGGATCAACCTGAATTCCTTTGCTACTAACAACGTGGCCAAGAAATTGCACTTCTTTCAACCAGAAAGCACATTTAGAAAATTTAGCATATAGCTGTTCTTTTCTTAACAACTCTAATATCAACCTTAAATGCTACTCATGTTCTTGCTCACTCTTGGAATAGATAAGAATATCATCAATGAAAACGATAACAAACTTATCTAAATATGGACTACAAACTCGATTCATGAGATCCATGAATACAGCTGGCGCATTCGTCAATCCAAACGGCATGACCAAAAATTCGTAATGACCGTAGCGTGTCCGAAAAGCAGTTTTCGGTATATCTTCTTCTTTGACACGTAATTGATGATAGCCCGATCTTAGGTCAATTTTCGAGTACACACATGATCCTTGGAGTTGATCAAATAAGTAGTCAATTCTCGGTAGTGGATACCGATTCTTGATAGTTAACTTATTTAATTCACGATAATCTATACACATTCGGAAAGATCCGTCTTGCTTCTTGACGAATAAAATTGGAGCTCCCCACGGTGAAGTACTTGGTCGTATGAATCCACGATCCAGTAATTCTTTTAACTGACTCTGAAGTTCTTTTAACTCGGACGGTGCAAGTCTATATGGAGCATGAGCCACTGGTGCAGCTCCTGGTACTAAATCTATTTGAAATTCTACAGATCTAAATGGAGGTAATCCCAGCAACTCTTCCGGAAAAACTTCAGGAAAATCTCTTGCCACAGGCACGTCGTTGATGCACTTCTCTTTTTCTTTCTTTTCGACTTTATTAACATGTGCTAGAATAGCATAACATCCCTTTTCTAAACACTTCTTGGCTTTCAAACAGCTAATGAGTTTTAGCTTTGAGTTACCCTTCTCTCCATAAATCATCACCGGCATTTTATCCTTACAAGGAATGCGAATTGCCTTCTTGGCACACACAACTTCAGCTCCTACTTTGGACATCCAGTCCATGCCGACTATTACATCAAAACTTCCTAATTCTACGGGTATCAAATCAATTTTAAACGTTTCTCTGGCTAAATTTATTTTACAATCACGACAAATTTTATCGGCTTTAATTAGTTTACCATTAGCTAACTCAATCATGTACTTAGCATCTAGAGGTAATGATGAACAATTCAATTTAGCGTAAAAGCCTCTACTCACGTAACTTCTATCGACACCAGTATCAAATATAATAGATGCGGATAAGTTATTAATGGTAAACGTACCCGTAACAAGCTCCGGGTCTTCACACGCCTCTCTAGCATTAATAACAAATGCTCTCCCTCGTGCAGGTCCGATATTCTTCTCTGGATTCGGGCACTGGCTCTTATAGTGACCTTGTTTTCCACACCCATAACAAGTAATGGTAGCCAAAGCAGTTCTATTTGCATTGGTGGCAGGAGTCTTGGTACCATTTGTATTTGTAACGAGAGCCCTACAATCTTCAGCAAGATGACCCTTTCGATTACATTTGTTGCATATCACATTACAGTAGCCAGAGTGATGTTTGTGGCATCGGTTACATAAAGGATTTTGTCCTTTGTAACCAAAGCTTAAACCACTACCCGCACCTTGCGTGATTTCTTGTTTCTTAAAAGATTGTTGTTGGTTACCTTGATCATAATTTCTATTCCACTTTCTTTTGTTACCAGATACCTTCACATCAGTATTGGATACTTTCTTATCCATGATGACCTGATCCATTAGCTCGTTTGCCATGGTTATAGCTTCATGAATTGTCTTAGGTTTCGATGCTGTAACATTTGCCTTGACCTTTTTGGGCAAACCATCTTTGTACATTTCAATCTTCCGTTCTTCGGTTGGAACCAATTCAGGACATAGCAAAACTAATTCCATGAATCGCTGATTGTAGTTGGTGATTTCAGTACCAATAACCTTCAGACTTCGTAATTCATCTTCTAACTTCCTAACCTCCTTCCTTGGACAATATTCGTTGATTAACATTGTTTTGAATTCTTCCCATGGAGTATCATAAGCTACATCTCCTCCTACAGCCTTCACAAAATTTTTCCACCACGTGAGTGCACTATCTTGTAAAGTGCACGATGCATACTTGGTCATGTCCTTTTCAACACAACCACTGATTTTAAACACAGTCTCCATCTTTTCTATCCACCGGGTTAAACCGATCGGTCCTTCCGTTCCACTGAATGATGAGGGCTTGCAAGCTTGAAACGTCTTGTAGGTGCATCCTACACGAGGATTTGGGTTAACTGCAGCAGCTCTTGTAGCCTCGACCCATAACATTCTGTCGTTCACTCGCTGATTGATGAGTTCCTGGATTTCTTGTTCCGTCATTCGGTTCAATCGCGCCATAATCTTCAATAAGAATGAAGAAAAGAAAAAATAATTATTCACATGGAATATTATAGATGTAGTTTGTATTTACAGTACATCGTAGCTTATTAATAATATGAACCAGTTATTATTATAAAAGCCTTTTCTTCTTATTAGCATTTTATAATTATATCTAGGGTAGTACCTACCCGTTAAAGTTCATACTTAATAGCTTAGTACGAAAATCAATTACTACCACCCAAATAATACTTAACCATGGAAAATTATTGCATTTCATACTTCACTATTTTACATATGCTTATCTTACATCGAACATTAAGCAAACCACTCTAATAATATTATACAAAACATTATATGATCCCATGGTTTAATACGGCAGCGCATCGTTTGGTCTATTTTCTAGGACGTTTAGGTTCAAAGAATCGCTTAACGCTTATCCTGGCTGTCTGCCTATATTTTGGTTGTGGGACTGAAGAACTGGATGCCGGGATAGAACGAATAGGAATAGCGGGAATAGGGGTGGTAGTGTTTAGTGAAGTTGGTGCCACATCATCCTTACTAAACTCGGGATTTGAATTTTCTAATTCATTAGCCTTTCGTTTCTTTCCTAGTTCGAACTCGTCTTTTGTAATTTCCTGTATTTCTTCCTCGGGTTCACTTTCCTCCTCGGGTTCACTTTCCTCCTCGGGTTCACTTTCCGGGTTCTCTATAGTCGGTTCATCCGGAATTTGTGAGTCTTCCCCAAAGATATTATTTTCGTCATCGGATAGGTTAATGACTGGAACACCATCTGAAGATTCTGGTTCGGAGTCGCTGAACGTGATGACAAGTTTTGAGCCCGACATCTATCACACAACAACTAACCCATTAGTACTACATAATATTTACATATAAATTTTAACCAACAATGATAAGCAATGGTTTTTAAATCAAACCCGGTCAAAGTCCAGACTTACTAATGTATCCTAACGACTTCTCGGTTAGACACACTAATGCAAACCTGGTTCGCTAAGACCACCGCTCTGATACCACATGTCATAACCCGTCCTTAACCATAAGAACGTGTTAGATAACGTATGATTTCATTGCGAGGTATTGACCTCTATATGCGACATTTTTAAAAGAACAACTGCATATATTTTACATTACAAACCATAACTCTTATTTTAATACAAGCTTTAGACAATAAAAAGATGATTATCGTTTAGCGATAATCTTAGACTTACAAACTTTACATGTGATGATAACAATACGATTTCTAGCATATTTTACATTACAAATCCTCCGATATGCAGTTTTATTTTTGACACAAATATGCATACTCAAGATCTTGTTTAAATTCAACATGTTGCAGCGGAAGCTTCTAATTATCACCTGAGAATAGACATGTTTAAAACGTCAACATAAAGTTGGTGAGATATAGGTTTAATGCCGGCAGCAATATATATATAGACCACAAGATTTCATATATAAACGTTTTAATAAAAATATTCTAAGTGGTTGAGCACTTGGTAACCATACTTAACATTTAATCACGTCGCATATTCCCTTTATTATGAAATCTTACTACACCGTACCAAGTGTAGTCACGAAACGAAGTACTGTGCAACCGTTGAATACTGGTCGTCCAGTCCGGTTGGGGTTGTCAGGCCCGATAGATCTATCAACAGGATTCGCGTTTACAATACCACTGTAAATAACAGTTACCAAGCTACAGGGAAGTATGCCAGTGGTACAACTCAACGTAGAATATATTTTTCAGTTACTTGTGTCCATATCGTAAAACATAAAATACATGTATTCTCATCCCGAAATATTTAGAGTTTAAAAGTGGGACTATATACTCACTGTTGTCTTGAAGATATGAAATTTTGACTCGGTCTCCGATTGATATCACGAACCTATCCATATATAATATATCAATATATTTTCATTTTTAAACAATCGCCACATATATATACATATTATACTTTTAATACTTTTAATAATTCCTTAGTCCGTAGTTAGCAGTCTGATGTTAGTAATTCAATTTTAATGGTTCATTTTTAGGTGATTAATAAACCCCCAATGAAATAAATAAAAACCCCATCGTATATGTATTGGTCGAGATTAATCTTGACCCACGGTACCGGTGTTGTCAAATGACGTGTTGCGTACATAAAGTACCGGTGTTGTCAAATGACGTGTTGCGTACAATCATGGGATCTTATGATTAATCTTCTCGTATTGTTTACGGGTGATCCTGAACCATATAAAATTAAATTATGAGTACATATATATAAAATATCATGTTATTTTAGAAGGATGTGGTTTATTTAATTTTTTTTCCAATTAATCACGTAGCTAAACTAGTCTTGGATATCCGATTTCGTTTTGGTCATAGTTTCTTCGTTACAACTCCGTTTTCGTTGGTTCAACTTGCCACTTCCTTGGATCGAGTCCCTCTTTAAGAATATGAACTGTAAATACCTTAGTTTTTATTCGAAATCACAGGTCATAGGTCAAACTTTGGTGAAACTTATGAAGTTAATCATTTTCCATCATGTAAACAACCTTAAATGATTATTTTTCTAAAAATACTTATGCTTTGAGTTAAATCATAAAATTTTTATGCGTTAACATATTCATAGTAAAAATCAATTTTTCCAGAAAATAAACCTCCAAATCAAAGTTTAAGATGGTTTTTAATTATCCAACCCAAAACAGCCCCCTGTTACACTCCGACGTCGTAAAAACAGTTTTTAAGGTGTTCTTTGAAAAACCAAGTTAAACCTTGTTAAATTAGCATATATTTAAGATATATTACAGGTCTTGAAGTATTTTAAAAGTTAAGTTAGAAGGATCTATTTAGTTTGCAAACAAGTTTGAAAACATTCAAACTATGTTCTTGTTGTTAAAATTTTATACCACAAAATAAGATAGCTATATATATATATATGAATCGAATAAGGTTATGAACATAGTTACTACCTCAAGTTCCTTGGACAAGGTTGCTGTAAAAGAGGAGTAAGAACCTAGAACCAAAAGGGTGATGGAATTGAATGAAAGATTGGAAGTAAGTTTGTGTTCTTGGAAGGATTTCTTGAAGTGTTGTTGTAAGAGTTTTCTTATGGTGATTAAGTAAGGTTTTTATGGCTAGATCTTCTTGGTAACTTGCTGGATGATTATGGAGTTTAAAGGTTAAGAAAGAGTGTATGTATTAGCTAAGATAATTGAAGTTAAAATGAATCAAAATGAGGATCCATGAAGACCCTTTAAAAACGTGATATGGGGGGGGGGGCAAGGACAAAATTTTAAGCTTGTAATCTTGTGTATTTGTCAAACAATCATACAAAAGCAATTACCTCTACCTTAGAGAAGTAACAAGGGCTAGTTAGGTGGTGATTTGATGTATATATACCAATAGTAAATACGTATAGAAGTTAGGTATGATACGAGTACATATACTCTAGATATACGTATAGAAATCTTGTGAAAAATAGAATGAGGATTCAAATATAGCTATCTTTTGTGAATACACTTATATGATTTTATGTATTTAAGTCCTTAAAAGTGATTAAATACATTACATATACGATATATGTATAAACATTATAGGTTATAAGTATTTATGTCAAATAACGTTATGTATGGTTATCGTTTTGAAAACTTAAGTTAGTAGTTTCAAAATATACTTATAACTTATTGTTATTAATACAAAATGAGATATTAAAACATTCATTAATCATGTTAAATATGTATATATACATATATATACACAAACGTATAATTATCATATATTGTATAGTTCGTGATATCATCGGTCAAACTAGACGGTCAAACGTTGTGTAAAACTCTTTTCGGAAACATAAATCTCAACAATTTGGATTGCTTATCATGTTGGTAAGGTTTAATTTATATAAATATTAATCTTATAAGTATAGAACGATCGAAAAAGTGCGGGTCATTACATTAACTGTTTGAAACCTGATCAAAAAAAGTTCGATAATTGTTTATTTTCTGTTCCAGTTTAAGTGTACGGAGTACTAATATTTAAACTTAAAAATGTAAAAATATTTTTAACAAATCTAAAATCTTCGTAATCAATTTACAATCCAACCTTTATTTCAATCCATCGTGAACATGTACTATATCTATATTAAAACTAACAAAACATCAACTGAGTGTTACTGACGTTTACTGATTAAGCTCGAAATTATTTATTTTTAATATATTCTCTTTCTATATATAAACAGTTAAAAAAACAAGTTTAATTACTAAAACAAATATATTATATATATTTAAACAAATAAATTTAATATAACTTTATATATATATATATACAAGTAATATTTATATACATAATTATGTATATATCTATATATTTATAAATATAGTTTCCATTACATCGCATATTATTTTACATATTTATTTCCTAAAATTAAATCATATTTTATTTCAAATAATATTTCAAATTATTATATATATATATATATATATATATATATATATATATATATATATATATATATATATATATATGTATATATATATATATATATGTATCTATTTACAAATAGTTGTTCGTGAATCGTCGAGAATGGTCGAAGGTCAATTGAATATATGAACACAATTCATAGTTTTTGAGATTTCAACATTACAGACTTTGCTTATCGTGTCAAAGATATAAAGATTAAAGTTTAAATTTGGTCGAAAATTCCCGGGTCATCACAGTACCTACCCGTTAAAGAAATTTCATCCCGAAATTTGAGTGAGGTCGTCATGGCTAACAGTAAAAATATTTTCATGATGAATATGAGTTGATAAAATGAGTTTTATCATCATTGAGTAATATGGATAAAAATAACTCGATTATTTGAAGAGTACGAATGAAGCTATCACCAAAGAGTGAAATAGGAAAGTAAAGATTCATCTTAACTTTTGACAGAGTCAGGGTTGAATTTAGAAAATAAAGTGCTTCTTAACTTTTGACGTTGTCTTAGTTGAATTCTGGAATTCAATGGATTTAAAGAAAATCTTCGAAATTCAAGAGATTTGATTCTTCGGTGAATAAGGAGATTAAGATCTCTATAATTAAATATGGTGATCTGCCTCGATTACTCTTTCTGGTATTTTCATTATAAATTAAACTCTTTCGTTCCATTATTCTCACCATTCCTATACTTTCTTTCTTAGTTCATACATCCAAAAGATTTTGAAAATGCTTAATCCAGTTCTAATCCTTGATATTTTTCTAATTATCATTTCTATCATCCTTCTTTTCAATCTTCCTCCAGAAGAATCTGTTTACTTCTACTATTATCGTGGGGTGATACTATTCTTAATTATACCATGTCTTTATATTGCTATTCGTATTAATATCCACGGTTTGTAACCTCCGTGTTGTTATTGGGCTTTATATCTCCCCTTATACTTCAATATCCCTATTTATGTTTCCTATAATCATTGTTACCTACAGTTAATACTCCATCCTGTTTGCTGCGATTTATACTCCAATTTATGTTTCGGAGCCTTGTCCCTCTGTTTCTTCTTATTGCGATTAGACATCTCTTGTAATGGTCCAGAATTCGCAGATATAAGTTTTAGAATAAACATTGTTAATGTTCTAAGAAGGAAATCGTAATGGTACGATTTGATTTTTCAAATTACCAGAATTACTGAGAATAGAACTATCAAGAATATATTTTCTTGATATGTTCGGAGGTGAAGTAGAATGAACGAGTCGTGTAACATGGTACATTATAATGTTAGAGTCTGTGAATCATCACGTTTCATTAGAAACTCAGCATGACTTACTGTAATATAATCACGTTGATCAAGTGTCATTATATTATACTAACTCATGCATCAGTTCTCAACATTACTTCAATAACATTCATATTTTAAGCTCGAAAGTTTACAGAATATAGAAACTAACAGTTTCTATATGATGCAATACTCATAGCATGAAGAGATTAATGATTTCAGATAAGATTAGTTATGAAAATATATTCAGAAATATCGAGTATATTTATAATGAAAGATACGATAATATCTCGGAATATCTAAGATCAGAGGATGATAGAAACTATTGTCCGCAAGGGTTTGGAATAAAGAGCAAGATATTCGCTAAAGACTTTAACAGGCATTGAATCATTTGGATTCTTTGAAGTCAAACTTATTCTTTGTGATTTGTCCACGGCTTCCTTCATAGTTTCGCATAATCCGCTTTTCGGTACAAAAGTTTCTATTGAGTGTTTCCAATACTCCATTCTTTAGCATCAAACTTTCGACAGTTAAGGTAGTGTACAGTTTGTGCTGCTGTATTCAGCTTTTTCAGAATTTGTGGTATTGATTTGTAGACTGGGTGCTGTTAAAAATTTCAGAATTGAAGATCATGATTTTAAGAGGTACATGTTATATATATATATATATATATATATATATATATATATATATATATATATATACATATAACTGTTGTTGTAAAATTTGTTGCGAGATTCAAAATAATGATTGCTGATTCTCGGTATTTGGTATGGCAATACTCATTACAAGATGCGGATGAGTATATGATAGGGTTTCAATGAATATAATGATTTTTTTAAAATCAAAGATCAACGGAGTTGCTGGTACATCTTCTGATAATGTCGTGGAATATAAAAGGTTCCTCGGTAACAATAAAAGAGTACACATATATATCAAGGTTATAATAAGGTTGTTTTGAATGAAAAGTCGAAGTTGTCTTGCTGGAGCTGTGATAAAATTTGCTACTTGAAAGGAATTACCAAGTTATTTTGGGTAATAATAATGCTAAAGGAGCTAACACAGATATGGGTTAAACATTTTACTCAGGTTCCGAGTGTTTTCAGGTGCATAACTCTATGCATAAATCTTTTCTTCTGTAGATGAAGTGCGGTTGGTTCATTCACTCGATTGAGGTGTTTTCAAGAATTATGAAAGGTTTGCAAGCAGATTGTAATCATCAAGATACAAATGAGATTTAAGATGAAATCAAGTGGCAAAGTTGAAGAATTGTTTAGTTTCATATGGTATAATCAATATTTTAATTCATTTTAATTGTCTAATAATGGTAGTCCACAGTTGATAGTCCACAGTTAGCAGTTCAATAATTTAATATATAATATTTAAATTAATTAATATGTATCGTGACCCGTGTACATGTCTCAGACTAGATCACAACTCAAAGTATATATATTATTGTAGAATCAACCTCAACCCTGTATAGAGAACTCGATCATTACAGCATATAGAGTGTCTATGGTGACTCTAAATAATATATATATATATATATATATATATATATATATATATATATATATATATATATATATATGCGTTGATATGATATGTCAAAACCTTGTATACGTGTCCCGATATTTAAAGTGCGTAAAATAAATAACAGAAATTAAATAACGATAAATAAAGTGCGTAAAGCAAAAAACAGAAATTAAATGACGATAAATAAAATTGCGAGAATGTAAATTACGATAATTAAATTGCGATAAATAAAATGTAATCAGTTAGCTAGGAACAATTAGCTAGGATTTTGTTAGCGTGGATTCTTAACAAAATTTCTCATAGTTAATTTGTTTGTTTCTAACAAATTTTATTTTGTTCAATGTTTTCTTCATTATGCCACTTGTCGAAATCTGATAGATCAAAATCTAATTATGAAATTGAATGAAAATGGTTATTCTTTGGTGAATGAATACGTATATCGGTGGATGTAAGTAGGATAGTAAATGACTGTTGAATCAGATTCGAAGAATGTACAGTGTAACTTATTAATGTGAAATCTAAATATTCCTCGGGTATTACCTACCCGTTAAAATATTTTCACCATTAACAGTTTGTACAATAAAAATTTTAATTACAATCTTTATGAAAATATATATACATATATATTTTCTTCAGACGTAATCATGAATTTAATGAGTCAATGTGATATTAAACTCATCAGATTTACGGCTAGAACTGGAGTACATAATCTCTAAAACATTAGAGATTACATAATCGCCATGAAGGACGAAGATAGTTTATGTAGAAAGATTCGTAGAACGATGATTATGCTTGAGGTATAGATTGCGAGGTTGAGATGTGTGATGATGTTGTTGTTGTTGGTACAGGTTATGCTGCTGGTGCTGCTGATGGTGGTACTGTTGCTGTCGGTGCTACAGGTGTTGTTAATGCTGAGGTTGGTGATGATGTTGGTGTAGTAAGTATAGCTTGTAAATCACGCACCATTCTTGTCAAGGTTTCTATCCTACCCTCCATCATTTCTATCCATCCACTCATCTGATTCGATAGATCTTGATTATCAATTCGAAGTTCCCTAACTTCTTCTAATATTCCCCTTCGATTGGTATTCGGAAGTATAGGTTGAATATTTTCTGAGATTGTAGTAATGCGACCTTCGAGGTGGAAAACTTTAGCAAGAAAGGTGAATACAGTATTGCGCATAGGTTCACCGGTGAGTACATCGTTTTCTCCGATGTTAGGAGGTAAGTTTGGTTCGCGGTAGGGCTCGCCTTCTTCATTTCTCCATCGAGTGAGTAAGTCTCAGACCCACCCCCATCTCCTCCAGAAAGAAAAATAGCTAAACGGTGAAGACACTTCGGGTTCGTTGACTTCGAAGTCTACTTCAATACGCATCTCGAAATTGCTTTCGGAACTAATGGAATCCAAGCTAGGTGTAGGATCCATCTCTTATGATCAGTTAGAGGATTTTCGGTATGAAATGATTTTCGGTTATTGGGTAATATTCTAATTATACAAAATATCTAATATAGTACAGAAGATCCCGTAGATTACGGAGAAAATTAAGGAAACGTGTCAGATAAAGTCTACAGTAACATATACGCTAAGATATGGATTTTGTCTATACACTATTCATGCAATCAATGCAGTAAGATGTGTCTAGACTAGGAATGATAAGCAGGTAATTTCCTAAGGATGATGAGTAGATGATGTTCGACACGAAATGATAAGCAAAACTTTTGACATGCAGACACGGTCGAAGTCCAGACTCACTAATGCATCTAAACAACTATCAGTTAGACACACTAATGCAAGACCTAGTTCGCTAAGACCATCGCTCTGATACCAACTCTAACGACCCGTCCTAATCCATCCGGACGAAGTCCATATCGATTATAAACGAGTCACAACATTTGATTACATAGCGAGGTATTTGACCTCTATATGATACATTTTACAAACATTGCATTCGTTTTTGAAAAGACAAACTTTCATTACATCAAAAGTTGACAGGCATGCATACTATTTCATAATATATCCAACTAAAGTTGACTTAATAATAATCTTGATGAACTCGACGATTCGAATGCAACGTCTTTTGAAATATGCCATGAATGACTCCAAGTAATATCTGTAAAATGAGCAAATGCACAGCCGAAGATTTCTTTCGTACCTGAGAATAAACATGCTTTAAAGTGTCAACCAAAAGGTTGGTGAGTTCATTAGTTTAACATAAATAATCATTTCCATCATTTTAATAGACCACAAGATTTTCATTTCTCATAAATGTACGTCCCATGCATAGAGACAAAAATATCATTCACATGGTTTGAACACCTGGTAACCGACATTCACAATATGCATATTAGAATATCCCCATCATTCCGGGATCCTCCTTCGGACATGATATAAATTTCGAAGTACTAAACCATCCGGTACTTTGGATGGGGCTTGTTGGGCCTGATAGATCTATCTTTAGAGTTCGCGTCAATTAGGGTGTCTGTTCCCTAATTCTTAGATTACCAGACTTAATAAAAAGGGGCATATTCGATTTAATAATCCAGCCATAGAATGTAGTTTCATTTACTTGTGTCTATTTCGTAAAACAGTTATAAAAACAGCGCATGTATTCTCAGTCCCAAAAATATATATTGCGAAAGCATTTAAAAAGGGAGTAATGAAACTCACCTAATATATTTTGTAGTAAAAATACATATGACTACATTGAACAATGCAGGGTTGGCCTCGGATTCATGAACCTATATCAATTTTATATCTATTAGAACATATAATGAAAATCACATAATTTCATTTATTAATATATGTTATTTATGTAGTTGTAGTTATTAATATATGTTATATCTTAAATTATGTGTTATATATGTTTATTTTGTATATATATATCTAAAGTAATTAATATAGTTATATTAATATTTATATATATTTAGTATTATATTAAAAGTACCTAATTTGTTATATGTAAGTATTTGTATAAGAAATGTTAATATGTTTTATATATAGTTATATGAAATATCAATATAGTTATAGTATAAGTAATAAGTGTGTTTTTATGTACAAAATATTTATTTGTTAAAAAAAAATGATAGTCTTGATATTAATGATTTACTAATAATAATAATAATAATAATAATAATAATAATAATAATAATAATAATAATAATAATAACTTTATTAATAATAATAATGATATTGCTAATATTAAACCTTATGTTAATAATAATAATAATAATCCTAATAACTATAACAATGATAATAATAATAGTAACACTTATATTACTTTTAATAATAACAATGTTCTTAAAAATTTTAGAACGATAGTAATATTCCTAATATCAATAATCTTTATCATAATAACAATATTACTTGTTCTAATACTTGTTTTGATATTGATAATAATAATCCAGATAATAATAATGATACAAGTAATAATAATATAATAATAATAATAAATATAATAAGAAAACTACCTCACTTCATGGATAAGCTTAAAAAATATAAACTGCACTAGCTCGGGCTTGAACTCACGACCTCTCGCTAACTCAATAGACCATCAAACCATTACACCATCCATGTTTTTTTGGTATAATATGGAACTTTAACATAATCAACCCGTTATCCATTTATATTTCATATTCTCCTCTTCATCCACTAATTTGGCCCAACAGGAGCACAATAGCTGAATCGTGGCCCAATATAACTAAATAGGAATTCGGCCCAACAAACAAATCAAAGCCCAATCTCTGTTTAATATTGATAAAAAATATTTGTAGTAGCCAAGATTCGAACCTAGGACCTCTCGCTCATCCAGCACCTACTCTAACCATCCATCTATTGTTACTTTTCTGATTTAAATCAATTTCTAATTATATATAAACCGCATATACCTGTTCCCTTTTCTTTTTCAAAAACCAAAACCCAGAACTATTCCTTTATCTTCTTCACTTGATCAATTATCAATATCATCTATCATCATTATCTAATCCTTATAATTATCATCATCGTTCATCCTTATCATTAAACCATATCATCACCGTCCCTAATCTATTAATTTCGTCATCATCATAACATCTCTAACATAGCCGGCGATCCCCATCTTCATCCTCATTATCATAAATCATCCTTCGTGATTCATCATCATAGTATTATCAATACCTTTATTTTTGTCTTCCAAAGATTATTATAATCATCTTCGTTTGTAATATAGAAATAGAAGCATAAACAGAGAACATAAAAAAAAAAAAAAATAGCGAAACAGCATCAGGTAGAGACGATGGCTTCCTCGTCATTCATGTCATCGCCACTATTCATCATCACTATCGTTCTATATCATCGTCTTTTTCGATCATGATTCGTCATCATCGTGACACTTCATAACCTTCATCCTATCTATCATCATCATACCTTCTTAATCATCATCATCACTTTATCGTTGAGATCTACCACGAAAAAGAAAAAAAAAATAACACGTATCCTCATTTTTTTTTTCATCACCATCATTCGTTCTCATCACTTCCTCCGCTGTAGCAGTAACAGAAACGCGAGTCATAGCAACCGTAGGTAGTGAAACAGTAGCGTAGACGGTGGTGTTTAAATGGAGATGATTTGGTTCATATACGATAGCAGTTTTGTGGTGGTCTTGATGAATCGAAACAGTAACAGGGAGAGGGTTGTAGTTATGAAGAATAAGATGTCGTGTGGTGAGCTAAGGTGGTAACGATGGTGGTAGCCGGTGGTGACTCATGGTTGGAACGGTTGGGCTTATGGTGTTTATGGTGGAAGATGGTTTCGATGGTGGCTTGTGTGGTGGTGTGTGTGGACGGCAGGGGTGTTAGGAAGTGGTAGTCGGTGGCGGTTGTAGGTGAGTGATGGTTTTCACTTAGGGAGAGGACGGTGGTTGTAGACACCGGAGGTGGTGACCTCGTGACGGTGTAAGGTGGCCGAGGGTAGATATGATATGGGTGGTGAGGTGATGAAGAGGATGCTCGATGGATATATATATATATATATATATATATATATATATATATATATATATATATATATATATATATATATATATATATATATATATATATAACTCTCTCTCATTTCTATAAGTGTAAGTGAATGTATATATATTTAATTATTAGTAAACAAAGTCCACATAGTGATCCATACTTCAATCACATACAGTAATAACTCACTAATCTAAGTCTAGATTCCAATCACGGTAGAAGTTAATTCAATTGAGAACAGAAATATAATATTATAATATAATATAAGGATAAAAATCAAAGCATGCGAATTCATTTAGCAGCCATACTTTTGTTTATATGTACCGACAGTTGTTAGGGAGTGCGGTGTCGTGTCCCTTGCTAAACAGTTAATATATATAAGCGTTCCGAAAAATCCCAAATTTTTATATTAAATATATTTAATTATTTCACTCATTAACTGTTTGAAACCTGATCAAAAAAAGTTTGATAATTGTTTATTTTCTGTTCCAGTTTAAGTGTACGGAGTACTAATATTTAAACTTAAAAATGTAAAAATATTTTTAACAAATCGAAAATCTTCGTAATCAATTTACAATCCAACCTTTATTTCAATCCATCATGAACATGTACTATATCTATATTAAAACTAACAAAACGTCAACTGAGTGTTACTGACGTTTACTGATTAAGCTCGAAATTATTTATTTTTAATATATTCTCTTTCTATATATAAACAGTTTAAAAAAACAAGTTTAATTACTAAAACAAATATATTATATATATTTAAACAAATAAATTTAATATAACTTTATATATATATATACAAGTAATATTTATATACATAATTATGTATATATCTATATATTTATAAATATAGTTTCCATTACATCGCATATTATTTTACATATTTATTTCCTAAAATTAAATCATATTTTATTTCAAATAATATTTCAAATTATTATATATATATATATATATATATATATATATATATATATATATATATATATATATATATATATATATATATATATATATATATATATATATATATATATATATATATGTATCTATTTACAAATAGTTGTTCGTGAATCGTCGAGAATGGTCGAAGGTCAATTGAATATATGAACACAATTCATAGTTTTTGAGATTTCAACATTACAGACTTTGCTTATCGTGTCAAAGATATAAAGATTAAAGTTTAAATTTGGTCGGAAATTCCCGGGTCATCACAACTCTTTTGTCAACTCCTGGCGGTTCACAACCTTTCTTTAATCCGCACTATCTTCTCGGTAGTCTCATGAATAATTTTTGGGCCTGTGAGTTGAGCATCCCCAACCTCATTCCAAAAGATAGGAGTCCTACACTTTCTACCATAGAATGCCTCAAACGGTGCAGCTTTATTACTTGTATGATAACTGTTATTATAAGAAAATTCATCCAGCTTCAAATATCTATCCCAACCATTATCAAAATCAATAACGCACGCTCGTAACATGTCTTCTAATGTTTGAATGGTCCTTTCACTCTGACCATCCGACTGTACATGATAAGAAGTGCTCATATTCAATTTCATTCCCAAAGCTTCCTGTAAGGATTGCCAAAACCTCGATGTAAATCGACTGTCTCGGTCTGAAATAATAGATGCAGGAACACCATGTCTTGAAACAATTTCCTTCAAATACAAACGAGTAAGCTTCTCCATACAATCTGTTTCCTTAATCGACAAGATATGAGCTGACTTTGTGAGTCGATCAACAATCACCCAAATGGTATCATAACCACCCACTATTCTCGGTAACTTCGTAATAAAATCCATCGTAATACCTTCCCACTTCCACTCGGGAATTTCGGGTTGCACCAAAAGTCCGGACGATTTTTGATGTTCAGCGTTAACCTTAGCATAGGTCAAACACTTAGCCACATCAGCTTTCAAATTAGGCCACCAATATAGCTCCTTAAGATCATGATACATCTTTCCTGAACCATGATGAATAGAGTACCTAGACTTATGAGCTTCATCTAGAACAAGTTTTCGCAAATCACCAAACTTCAGAACCCAAAGACGTCCCGCAAAGTACGTAGTACCATCGGTTCGTACCTCAAACGTCTTACCCATGCCTCTGACCTTCTCGTTCATAAAAGTCTCCTCCTTCAAGGCTTCTTTTTGAGCCGCAAGAATCTGTCTTGCGAGGTTTGTTCAAATGGTCATATTCAAGGCCCTAAACCTGCGAGGTTCAACCCTCTCTTTTCGACTTAACACATTGGCCACAACATTGGCCTTTCCCGGGTGATACAGGAGTTCGCAATCATAATCGTTCAATGTCTCAACCCACCGTCGCTGCCTCATATTCAACTATTTTTGATCAAGGATATGTTGAAGACTTTTGTGATCAGTGTACACTGTCCTTTTGACCCCATACAAATAATGTCTCCAAATCTTAAGTGCAAACACAACCGCTCCCAATTCTAAATCATGGGTCGTGTAATTCTGTTCATGAATCTTCAACTGGCATGACGCGTAAGAAATGACTTTCTTTCGCTGCATCAAAACGCAATTAAAGCCTTGATGCGAAGCATCACAATAGACAACAAAATCGTCATTACCCTCAGGTAGTGATAATATCAGAGCTGAAGTTAACTTTTTCTTCAGAGTTTGAAAAGCAGTCTCTTGTTCATCCTTTCACTCATACGTCTTCCCCTTGTGCGTTAAAGCAGTCAGATGTTTCGCTATACGAGAGAAATCTTGAATGAACCTTCTATAGTAGCCTGCCAACCCTAGAAACTGACGAATCTGAGTAGGAGTCTTCGGAATTTCCCACTTCTCAATTGCCTCAATCTTGGCAGGATCAACTTGAATTCCCTGTTTTCTAACAACGTGCCCAAGGAATTGAACTTCTTTCAACCAGATCGCACACATAGAAAAATTTAGCATCCAACTCTTCTTTTCTTAACAAATCAAGCACTAATCTCAAATGCTCTCCGCGTTCTTGATCAGTCTTGGAATAGATAAGAATATCGTCGATGAAAACAATAACGAATTTATCCAGATAAGGTCTACACACACGGTTCATGAGGTCTATGAACACAGGAGGTGCGTTAGTCAATCCGAACGGCACAACAAGAAATTCGTAGTGACCATAACGGGTAAGGAAATCGGTTTTTGGAATATCAGTTTCTTTAACGCGCAATTGGTGATAACCAGAACGAAGATCAATCTTAGAATAAATGTACGAACCTTGAAGCTGATCGAACAGATCATTAATTCTTGGAAGAGGATAACGATGCTTAACAGTAAGCTTGTTCAACTCGCGATAATCAATACACAATCGGAACGAACCATCTTTCTTCTTAACAAACAAAACAGGAGCTCCCCAAGGGGACGAACTGGGACGAATGAAAGATAGTTGCAACCAACAAAGAAAACATTATATAGAGTGGCCACATCAGTGGTATAGATGTTTAAGACAATTCCTTCAAAGGGGATAACGAGGATCATGAACTTCAAAGTAAATTTTCATTACATTTTCGAAAGGAAGACGTACGAAAGGTGTGATCTTTCAACGAGAGTGAACTTCCTCGCACAATGAGCAAGTCAATCTTGGATTCATCCTTATTCTTAAATTTATGTGTGGCTGAAAAGGAACGTGAATCATGGGTTATAACGAATAGTCGACTCCAGTTGAGATGAATCTCCAAAAATGATTTCGTGCACCTCAAAGTATTGAATCATAGGGTTGATGTTTTTTAGGGTGTTGTGATTAGCTGACAATATCGAGAGTAGAAACTTCTCAAACGGTCTAGTGTAATATCTATTTGTGATACCAACTATAACAACAGTTGGGGTAAAAACCCATCCAGTGCCTTTCCTGAGAACAGGGTGACCACTGAACGTACCTCAGAAAACTGATCTATCGGTCCGTGCTTCGGTCATGTCTAACCTTAAAAGGAACATTTTATGAGCGCAATAATTTCCCAACAAATTTTATGAAACCGCCATCCAAAGTGGCGTAAGTGTCTTTAACAAGGATCTTAATGGTAAGTTTCATCTCAAAACGGAGGATGAGAAGAAGTGTGATCCATGCATGGTGTAGATTAATACGAAAATCTTTAATATAATCAATCAAAGAAGTTTTGAAAAACCTTTAAACGTTTGATGTGACAACATAAACGGAACGAAGTTCTTAGTAAATTTAGAGGTATGTACAACGTGTACCATTTTACATAAAACAATTTGACTTAATTAAACAACTCAATAAATGAGTGGTTTTAAAAAAAAAGAAAATTGAAGGTAGACTTTAGTATGCACTAACCAAAATAAGTTAAGGTAAATTCATTTATTTATTTGATTTTATACGTATATATGTGATTCTATAAATTGCATACGAGACAGAAAATCTTATTACTTCCATTCGTCCATAAATCTCATGGGGACTGCCCAATTAAACAGATGTGTAAAAAATCTGATGATAAGCAGGGTATTCATATTTCAGAGGTTACGAGTTGAAGTAAGATCATAGAAGATCGAGTGAAGGACTTGAATCGTCGTGATACATTTGACCCACAAATGTCACGAGGTCATGAAAACCAATGAGTTAAATATTGTTTTGACTATTATCAGGACATAAGTCCTTGGGCCAAAACTGTTCACGTGCGAAGCTGTTGCTAACAAGTGAGGTATGAAGGATAAAGCATGAGATAGGTAGTTTGGTTAAAACGAGTTTCTCGTATATCAACAAATAAAAAAATGAGTATTTTCCTTACTCATGTAGTAACATTGGAATTTTTGAATGAATATGTGAGGATTTTCTTTGGTTCACTTTCTATTCCTCATGTCACAATATTGGAATTTCTATATGAATTACCGTAATATAATCACGTTAGCCTGACGTCATTATATTATACTAATTCATAGTTCCATTTCAATAGCACTACATGAGGTCAGGACACGCGATCAACCTGCAATTTCCACACAATTTCTCTAAAACGATTTCTTAAACAATGTGCTAAGGATAGCACAAGAGACAAAAACATCAAAAGTAATGAATAAGAGTAACGATGACATAAAAATGTCTTTGAAGTATCAAGAATCTTTAAATGTCAAGAATGACATTTCCGATTCGCAACCCAAAGCACAAAGGCACAACGACACAAAGGCACGTAATATAACAAGAATGTTATATACCTAAACGTAATAGCTGACATTGAAATGCCGAGCCTTTAGAAGTCAAGAATGACGTCTCGCGTAATATAACTCAAACGTTATATACATAACCATAACAGATGACATAGAAATGTCGAGAATTTCAGAAGTCAAGAATGACATCCCTCGGTTTCATTATCCGAGGTGTTCTTATAAAGATAAACTCCCATGAGTAGGAGAATGCGTTTAAATCGGAATGGGAGTTCCTCCCGGATTCAGAACATAACAGAGATGTATGTATGATTACAATATACATACCATAGAATACAAATAATCAAATATAATAATATGCTATAGGTCGAATGTTTTTTTTTTTCCAGGTTGAATGTTTTTTTTTTCAGATTTTTTTTTCCATAGATTAAAGCTGAAGCTCAATCTTCACATAGATTGAAGTTCAATCTATAAATTCCATGAGTTCTCTACATACTCTAGTTCTCTAAGGATCCTTTCACTATATATATATATATATATATATATATATATATATATATATATATATATATATATATATATATATATATATATAGTGAAAGGATCCCTAGAGAACTAGAGTATGTAGAGAAACCATAGAACTCATAGATTGAACTTCAATCTATGTGGAGATTGAGCTTCAATCTATGAAAAAAAATACAATCTGAAAAAAAAAATCTGCAAAAAAAAAAACAGTCAATCTGCACAGGGAAAAAAAAGTGAATCTGAAAAAAAAAAAAACTGCAAAAAAGGTCAATCTGCAAAAAAAAAAGTCAATCTGCACAGAAAAAAGTCGATCTGCAAAAAAAAAAAACTGGAAAAAAAACGCAGATGACTCAATCTGCACGCAGATTGACTCAATCTGCATAAAAAAACAGAAAAAAAGTCGATCTGTAAAAAAAAAAACTGGAAAAAAACGTCAATCTGCAAAAAAAAAAATCTGCACAGAAAAAAAATCTGCAAAAAAAAAAATATATATGTCGATCTGTAGGCAGATTTACTGAATCTGCACGAGTTCCATGGTTTTTCTACTACCTTTGGTTCTACATGGATCCTCATCCTATATATATATATATATATATATATATATATAGATATATATATATATATATATATATATATATATATACTCATAAAAAGGAAGGTTTGTTTACTGTAGCAGCGCACTACCAGCTCCCTTTGCTTCCGTTATTTGTTTACTATAGCCACCTGTCGAAATTCCATTGGGCATTCCTAAAGACAAAAAGCTCTCAATTGACGACTCTTCTGCTTGTGCGCTTAGCTTGAATGGACATCTGGCATCGATCGATTGATGACTCACCATAACTATCTCTCTTATATCTTTTTGCCGATGACACGTATTTTTCAATTTTTGATTATTTGTTATGTGAGGTGATACTCACCTACCTGTTTTTGATGTATACATACTTTTTATTACAAAATTTACAATTAAGAACTTGAATCTCTATTATTGTAAGAAGGATATTATAGTAAATAATGTGTCTGAATTAAAAACTAGTGTGTACCTTCTGTTTGTTATACTTATGTGCTCAATCTTGCTCATCACTCCTCGAGTCTATTCTCCCTCTCCACCAAACATACCGGCAAAAATAATTACAGGTATGTTACTCTGTTTGAAATTTGTATGATTTCCTCCTTTTTTTCATTTTAATTGTTAAATTCGACTTTTCCAGTATGCAATTAGGGTATCTATCACCTGTTCGCCACTTTCTCCTTCAATAGCTTGATGCATCACTTATCTTTCTTTACGTTGTTTAAGCATATCATCATCAATCAGATGATATTTCTATTGGTCAACTACAAAGTTTTGTTAATTATTTTTTAATTGGGTGATAAGGCCTTTTTGAAGGATCTTACATGTGAACTTGTTTTTTTATTCTTCATCACAGTGGGATTACCAACAGCAATTATGATAAATTGAATTAGATTTATTTGTAGTATTCATGCTAGAAACAAAACTAAATAATTTTGTTATTTGAAGTTAAATTACATTAGACACTAACAGTTGGTTAATGTATATTTGGAAACGAATATAGGAAGACATGTTAATCGACTTAGAAACCATGTCAAACAACGTAAGAAGATTGGTGCTGCAATTGGTGAGGTTAGTCACGCTTTCATCGTTTGTTTAAACTTGATTGCTCTTTTGTATATATGTTTTTGAGCTTGTGTTTATCTGGTAGTTTGGTTGTTATAGTTGATAGGACGATTTCGTGGGGCGAACAATGGTGCCTCGTATCCTCTACTCTCACAAGTAACACGTTTTTGTGCTGTTTTTAATATTATGAATTTGCGTACCTTCTGTCAATTTATTTTTTAGATTTTTGTTTCTAATTGATGGGTGTTTCGTAGATGGGGATTCACCCGTGATTCAGAATGTATCAAGGAGTGCCCATAACAGGTTATCACCAGGTAAAGAATTTGACTGTGATATAATTAATTTTAAGCGTATAATAATATTGTTTAACATTTATAGTTGTGATTTTTGAAGGTCTGACATCGGCTACTCTTCTAACCCACACACAGATAAGTATCGAATTTGGTTAAATCATCCACTTCCTTTTCATACTTTGTCTTGGAGTACTCATTACAATTTTTGGTGAAATGAGCTTAGATCCTACAGTAGGTAGCTTTTCTACTTATTTGTTTCTTTAGAGATACATAAAAGCATGAATGTGTTTATTCAGCTAGCTGGTTGTGTTAAAATGCAAAAATCTGCACTCTTTTTTTTTTGAACGGCAAGCTTGCATCAGTCCGGACCGAAGTCTAGTCATCATTTGCACACACACACGCGTTCGGGCAGGAAACCTGAACCACACTCAGGGGATCCGACCCTTAAACCATCCCATACGGGGCAGGCGGGCCGGACCTTAGTCCCGGAGCGGGTCGGTAAAGCCTTCCCTTTGGGCAACCCTCAAGGAATTTCTTTCAAATAATATCCTTTGTAGGTGACGAGGCTCGAACCTGAGACCTCTAGCCCGGCGGGGGTGCTAGGCACCACCACATGTCCACTGAGCAAAAATCTGCATTCTGCATTAATTCTCAAACAAGTTCTACCATAGGGAAAAAATGTCACTTTTTGTTTACTTATCACTATCAAGTATCAATTTTGTATGTTCAGGCGAGCAGTTTGTTCAGAGGTGACACATTATCAACGTATGTTAATGAATGCAAAGTTAAATACCTCAATCGTAAGACATGAATTTTATGCTTCAAATCATACAATAACAATGAAGATGATCAAGAAGCACATGCCTAAGGCAGTGGCGTCACGTTTTCTGTATCCATCTGTGGGGTATCCTGTCTCATGTTGAAGTTAATAATTCAATGGCATACAAGTTAAGGTGC
The DNA here is from genome assembly GCF_046630445.1 of Rutidosis leptorrhynchoides. Classification (NCBI taxonomy): domain Eukaryota; kingdom Viridiplantae; phylum Streptophyta; class Magnoliopsida; order Asterales; family Asteraceae; genus Rutidosis; species Rutidosis leptorrhynchoides. The sequence continues at coordinate 254,122,956 of NC_092342.1, read as the reverse complement.
CGTTATGAACTTTAGTTGTGCAGCATGCAACCAGTTTCTTTTGCAAACAGAATTCTCGGCATAAGATAAGCTATTAAGCTGTTTGTTTTTTGCAGTCTGTTGGTTTGGGAAATATGTCAAGGCTGATCAACGCTGGGAAGATCGACTCTTCGAAGCTTGTCACAATGAAAATATTCAAGGTATTATTGTATTTTATCATATTTATCTTTCTTTTCTATACTAATTTGATTATTATATATCAGATCCTTAACAACATGCTTTGAAATAAGAAGATACAGTGACATTAGGAAAACAAATTAGAGACGAGTGAGATTGACGGGACATGATGCGTAACTGATTCAGTGGCCATTCATCTTGAGGTCATCTGTTTATCTCATATAGTACTAATAATACCTCATATGTTTTCTTCAATTCTAATATATGATGCCTTTTCGACTCATTAATTAAGATTAGATATACTTTGCTTGTAGCTTTTATAGAAGTTGCAATGTTTTCGTCTTTTAGATTAAACTAGTTGGACGACCTGGCTTTGCGCTGGTTCTTCACCCTTGATTAACATTAATTACATAGCTAATTATTGAGAAAGTAACTGTTTATCATTTTTTTGTTTTATTTTTCGTTTTTTCGGGGAAGGACCCAAAATAGTTATGTGATTAATTTGTAATAAGCGTGAAAGTAATTATTCATCATTTTTTGTTTTAGTTTTCGTCTTGTCGAAAGAAAAGACTCAAATGCTCAATCAATAAAGTGAGACGTACATCAACAATTGGTACAAACCATGGGCGGTTTTATGTAGCGGCAAGGAGGCGCCCGCCCCCAGTGAATTTGCAATTTTCAGTGTAAAAATTTCAAATTTTTCGACTTTGTCGCCAGTGAATTTTTTTGCCCCAAAACTTACATATTTTGCCGCAAAAACGTTCAAATGTTGTCCAAAAACATCTAAACTTAGCCCGAAAACCTTCAAATTTTGTCGAAAAAGCTCCATATTTTGCCTAAAAAACTCCATTTTTTGACCAAAAAATTGTTACGTTTTAAAAAAAATTCGCGCCCGGTGAAAAAAAATTTATGCTTCCGCCACTGGTACATACTATTTAATAAAATAGGAAAAACTATTTTTATTTTATATATATATATATATATATATATATATATATATATATATATATATATATATATATATATATATATATATATAATAACAATAAAACAGTTATTAAAAAATGAGTTACGTTGTTAATTTTTAATAAGAAAAGAAGTTAAACAATAATAAAGTAGAAAATTATGTGATTGATTTAATAATAATAATAATGATAATGATGATGATGATGATGATGATGATGATGATGAATAGTTGTTAGATAGTAAAAATTGTTTGATGAATTTATATGAATGAGGTATTTTATGGTTAAATTATAAAATGTGAAAAGTTTGTGGTAAGTTTTAAAACTATATAGTTAAGTATTATAAAGGGTGTGTGTGAATTGTAAAAATAAAAAGTTTGTGGTAAGTTTATGAAGTTTATAAAGTTCACTATTCACTTTGCGTATGCCTTTTAGATATATAGAATAATAATAATTTATTTGTTGTTTGTTGTTATTAAGTAAAATTAAAGACAGAAGTCGAATTCTTCTTTATATGGTAGCTGAAGAAGAGATTATTAAGGTTTTAATATGTCTTAAATTGCAATCTGGGCCGTGCATATGCACGGCATAGACTTACTAGTATATATACAAAAAGAACGACCAACCTAACCGAGTGAGACACAACAACTACAACTTTCTCTAAAAGACAATGTTCAAGAATCTAATCCACCATAAGGGTAATTTACGCAAAAACACATTTTAAACAGCCATGCAGCTTCTCGAGAATCTATAATGTATACATATACGACTACCCACAAGCGCCCGAATTGGGACGCAATTTAAGATCATCAATGTTTATCCTTTTTAATCTAGTAGTATTCCAAATTAAGGTCAAAACTTGAATATCTTTTAAAGCATTTCGACTACTCGGATCTTAGTTCTCGAAAACTTTTTTTGTTTTTATATTTCTAATCACGTACCCGTTAACCCAATAGACCACTTGCATAATTAATCTCCCGACCTGAGCTGTTTAACCCTCCCGATCCCGTATCGGGGATGCATTAACCATCATAAAATGAAATGCAGTTTCAATGCATAAACCACATCATTTACAATGTTCACAGTTATATAAAAACCGATAACTGTTATGCACAACCACATGATAACATATTGCAGTACTGTAGACTAGTATGGATGCATCTGATTTATCCATTATTTGACGTTTTGATCTCGTTTTTTAAGCTTAATCAGAAGAATCGAATTTTAAAGAAAAGAGGATTACATGAGATTCGTGTTTATGAAGAATGGAGAATATTATACGTGATTGAAGATTAGATTAGATTAGATGAGAGTAGTAGGGGGATAGAAGGTTAGTGTGTGTAGTGACCCGAACTTTTCCATGTTTATATATATATTAAATGAAATTGTTATTTACATGATTAAGTGTTTCCAACATGTTAAGCAATCAAACTTGTTAAGACTTGATTAATTGAAATAGGTTTCATATAGACAATTGACCACCCAAGTTGACCGGTGATTCACGAACGTTAAAACTTGTAAAAACTATACGATGACATATATATGGTTATATATATATTTAACATGATTTTATTATAAGTATGTATCTCATTAGGTATTTTAACAATGAGTTATATACATAAAAATGAGACTATTAATTTAAGAAACTCGAAAACGATATATATAACGATTATCGTTATAACAACGTCTTACTAGGTACATATGAATCATATTAAGATATTGATACACTTGGTTAATTATGTTAAATGATAAGTAAATATATTATTAAGTATATTAACAATGAAATACATATATAAAAATAAGACTACTAACTTAATGATTTCGAAACGAGACATATATGTAACGATTATCGTTGTAACGATATTTAACTGTATATACATCATACTAAGATATATTATATATCATAATATCATGATAATATAACAATTTAACATCTCATTTGTTATAATAAACAATGGGTTAACAACATTCAACAAGATCGTTAACCTAAAGGTTTCAAAACAACATTTACATGTAATGACTAACGATGACTTAACGACTCAGTTAAAATGTATATACATGTAGTGTTTTAATATGTATTCATACACTTTTGAAAGACTTCAAGACACTTATCAAAATACTTCTACTTAACAAAAATGCTTACAATTACATCCTCGTTCAGTTTCATCAACAATTCTACTCGTATGTACCCGTATTCGTACTCGTACAATACACAGCTTTTAGATGTATGTACTATTGGTATATATACTCTAATGATCAGCTCTTAGCAGCCCATGTGAGTCACCTAACACATGTGGGAACCATCATTTGGTAACTAGCATGAAATATCTCATAAAATTACAAAAATATGAGTAATCATTCATGACTTATTTACATGAAAACAAAATTACATATCCTTTATATCTAATCCATACACCAACGACCAAAAACACCTACAAACACTTTCATTCTTCAATTTTCTTCATCTAATTGATCTCTCTCAAGTTCTATCTTCAAGTTCTAAGTGTTCTTCATAAATTTCAAAAGTTCTAGTTTCATAAAATCAAGAATACTTCCAAGATTGCAAGTTTACTTCCAAGTTTTCTAAATCCATTCCAAGTAATCATCCAAGATCAAGAAACCTTTGTTACTTACAGTAGGTTATCTTTCTAATACAAGGTAATAATCATATTTAAACTTTAATTCAATTTCTATAACTATAACAATCTTATTTCGAGTGGAAATCTTACTTGAAATTGTTTTCGTGTCATGATTCTGCTTCAAGAACTTTCAAGCCATCCAAGGATCCTTTGAAGCTAGATCTATTTTTCTCATTTCCAGTAGGTTTATCTAAGGAACTTAAGGTAGTAATGATGTTCATAACATCATTCGATTCATACATATAAAGCTATCTTATTCGAAGGTTTAAACTTGTAATCACTAGAACATAGTTTAGTTTATTCTAAACATGTTCGCAAATAAAAGTTAATCCTTCTAACTTGACTTTTAAAATCAACTAAACACATGTTCTATATCTATATGATATGCTAACTTAATGATTTAAAACCTGGAAACACGAAAAACACCGTAAAACTGGATTTACGCCGTCGTAGTAACACCGCGGGCTGTTTTGGGTTAGTTAATTAAAAACTATGATAAACTTTGATTTAAAAGTTGTTATTCTGGGAAAGTGATTTTTATTATGAATATGAAACTATATCCAAAAATTATGGTTAAACTCAAAGTGGAAGTATGTTTTCTAAAATGGTCATCTAGACGTCGTTCTTTCGACTGAAATGACTACCTTTACAAAAACGACTTGTAACTTATTTTTCCGACTATAAACCTATACTTTTTCTGTTTAGATTCATAAAATAGAGTTTAATATGAAACCATAGCAATTTGATTCACTCAAAACGGATTTAAAATGAAGAAGTTATGGGTAAAACAAGATTGGATAATTTTTCTCATTTTAGCTACGTGAAAATTGATAACAAATCTATTCCAACTATAACTTAATCAACTTGTATTGTATATTATGTAATCTTGAGATACCATAGACACGTATACAATGTTTCGACCTATCATATCGACACATCTATATATATTTCGGAACAACCATAGACACTCTATATGTGAATGTTGGAGTTAGCTATAAAGGGTTGAGGTTGATTCCAAAATATATATAGTTTGAGTTGTGATCAATACTGAGATACGTATACACTGGGTCGTGGATTGATTCAAGATAATATTTATCGATTTATTTCTGTACATCTAACTGTGGACAACTAGTTGTAGGTTACTAACGAGGACAGCTGACTTAATAAACTTAAAACATCAAAATATATTAAAAGTGTTGTAAATATATTTTGAACATACTTTGATATATATGTATATATTTTTATAGGTTCGTGAATCAACCAGTGGCCAAGTCTTACTTCCCGACGAAGTAAAAATCTGTGAAAGTGAGTTATAGTCCCACTTTTAAAATCTAATATTTTTGGGATGAAAATACATGCAGGTTTTATAAATGATTTACAAAATAGACACAAGTACGTGAAACTAAATTCTATGGTTGAATTATCGAAATCGAATATGCCCCTTTTTATTAAGTCTGGTAATCTAAGAATTAGGGAACAGACACCCTAATTGACGCGAATCCTAAAGATAGATCTATTGGGCCTAACAAACCCCATCCAAAGTACCGGATGCTTTAGTACTTCGAAATTTATATCATATCCGAAGGGTGTCCCGGAATGATGGAGATATTCTTATATATGCATCTTGTTAATGTCGGTTACCAGGTGTTCACCATATGAATGATTTTTATCTCTATGTATGGGATGTGTATTGAAATATGAAATCTTGTGGTCTATTGTTACGATTTGATATATATAGGTTAAACCTATAACTCACCAACATTTTTGTTGACGTTTAAAGCATGTTTATTCTCAGGAGAATACTAAGAGCTTCCGCTGTTGCATACTAAAATAAGGACAAGATTTGGAGTCCATGTTTGTATGATATTGTGTAAAAACTGCATTCAAGAAACTGATTTCGATGTAACATATTTGTATTGTAAACCATTATGTAATGGTCGTGTGTAAATAGGATATTTTAGATTATCATTATTTGATAATCTACGTAAAGCTTTTTAAACCTTTATTTATGAAATAAAGGTTATGGTTTGTTTTAAAAATGAATGCAGTATTTGAAAAACGTCTCATATAGAGGTCAAAACCTCGCAAAGAAATCAATTAATATGGAACGTTTTTAATCAATAAGAACGGGACATTTCAGTTGGTATCCGAGCGTTGGTCTTAGAGAACCAGAAAATTTGCATTAGTGTGTCTTATCGAGTTTGTTAGGATGCATTAGTGAGTCTGGACTTCGACCGTGTTTTCTTTAAAAATGATTGCTTAACATTTTTGTTGGAAACTATATATTATTAACATGTATATATTATGTGACATATTAATCTCTTAACATGTTTGATATTGTGTGATAGATGTCTACCTCTAGCACAAATCCCATTGACTCATCTAATAATAACGAAGAGTCGAATATATATTGGACTGATTCACAAGTTCCCGAAGAGGAACCGGAAGAAGAGTCGGAACCGGAAGAAGAATCGGAACCGGAAGAAGAAATAGAACCAGTGGGGGAAATAATAAAACGGTTAAGTAGAAGAAAATCCTCAACCAACCGACCAAAGTTAATTATGGTCAATGGTGTTTCCGCCAAGGAAGCAAAGTATTGGGAGGATTACCAATTCTCCGATGAATCAGATCCCGACAAGGATTCCGATGATGTTATAGAAATTACCCCAACACAATTTAATAAGGCAAAAGAGAACAATAAGGGAAAGGGCATAAAAATAGAGAAATCTAATTCCAACCCCGATGAACTTTATATGTATCGTCAACCCCCGAAGCCCTTAAGTTGTAACAATGACCCGGGAACCTCTAAACCACAGGGTTTTTCTAAACCGTCGTGGAAAACGACAGCTCGTATTAGGGGAACATCATATATCCCTAGAAACTTGGCAAAACGAACCAAAACCGAAGAAGAAGAAACGAGCGAGTCGGAATAAGATAGTTGTATTCGTGTGGTGTAATATATGTAATATAGTGTGCTTATGCTTTATGATATATGTAAAAATTACTTGTATTAATAAGTATTTTTTTTTATGAATCTAACTCTTGTCTATTTTACAGTATAAAAACACAAAATGGATAGACAACCCAATATTTTAAGAGACCTACCCAGAGACATGATTGATGAAATCTTATCTAGAGTCGGTCAGAATTCTTCGGCACAACTATTTACGGCGAAATCAGTTTGTAAGACATTCGAAGAACGTTCCAAGAATGTCTTGGTTTATAAGAGACTTTCGTTTGAAAGATGGGGGATATCACATTGGGAAACCCATAAGTTACGATGTGTTTACTTTGACGCATATATTGCGGGGAACCCAAATGCTATTTTACGCAACGGGTTAAGAAATTATTTTGACTCAATGTATCCGAATATAGGACTTCATGATTTAGAAAAAGCGGCTAACATGCAACATAAAGAAGCATGCTATGCTTACGGGTTAGTAATGTTCGCTTCTCACCAAAGTGAGAAAAAGAACATCGGGCTACAACTATTAAACAAAACGTTCCCACAAGTGACGGAGTCGGTAATTGGGGTAAGAAATGAGGTTTTTAGGTTATTACGAGACTGTTGGTCATTACGTAACCCTAAACCCTTTGACGACGTTACAACACGCTGTCTTATCAACAGCCATAACGGTTATGTTCCACAAGACCAAGGATGGGAAGTAGTCCTAGTAAAACCAGAATGCATGACTTGTTTCTGGACGTATGAATTACGTGTCTTTATTGCCTTTGCTGAACGACTTGTGTACTAGCTAGAATTATCTTCACAACTAACTTGTATCAAAGTTATTGTGTGCTATATTTCATGCTTTATGTAAAATACGCGGTATTGTAAGTTTGTAAAATATTGTATAAAAGTTTGAACGCGAAATATTATTATAATCAGTTTTTCATATAGAATTGTAGTAGTTGAATTGTATATTAGCTACTAAGTATGAACTTAACGGGTAGGTACTACCCAAATTTAAACTTATAAAACGCTAATATGAAGAAAAAGCTTTTATAAATGAGTTCATATTATGCTACGAAATACTATTAACTACTCTTAATATTCTGTATGATTAACTTGTTCAATTTGACTATTTTGAAGGAAATGGCACCGACTACTCGACACACCGTGAATATGAATGAAGAGGAATTCCGTACTTTTCTAGCTTCAAACATAGCCGCAGTACAGGCTGCGCTACATACCAACAATAACCTTGGATCTAGCAGTACAGGAAATCGTGTAGGATGCACCTACAAAGAATTCACTGCCTGCAAACCTTTGGAATTTGATGGAACCGAAGGACAGATCGGATTGAAACGATGGACCGAGAAGGTCGAATCGGTGTTTTCCATAAGTAAGTGTAGTGAAGAGAACAAAGTGAAGTACGCTACGCATACCTTCACAGGTTCTGCGTTAACATGGTGGAATACCTATCTAGAGCAAGTGGGACAAGATGATGCTTATGCACTACCGTGGTCAGCATTCAAGCACTTGATGAACGAGAAGTACCGTCCCAGAACCGAGGTCAATAAGCTCAAGACAGAACTTAGAGGGTTACGAACCCAAGGATCTGATATTACCACGTACGAAAGACGATTCACAGAATTGTGCCTATTGTATCCGGGAGCGTTCGAAGATGAGGAAGAGAAGATCGACGCGTTTGTGAAAGGATTACCGGAAAGAATCCAAGAAGATATAAGTTCACACGAGCCCGCCTCCATACAACAGGCATGTAGAATGGCTCACAAACTAGTGAACCAGATTGAGGAAAGAATTAAAGAACAGACGGCTGAAGAGGCCAATGTGAAGCAAGTCAAAAGAAAGTGGGAGGAAAACGGTGATAAGAATCACCAATACAACAACAACAGCAATTACAATAATAATCGCAACAATTATCCCAACAATCGAAACATCAATCGCAACTACAACAAACGGTCCAACAACAACAACAATAACAACAACAACAACAACAGCAACTACAACAATCATCCCAACAACAATAACAACCACAACAACAACAACAATCAGAAGCAGCTATGCCAAAGGTGTGAAAAGTATCACTCGGGGTTCTGCACCAAATTTTGCAACAAGTGTAAAAGAAATGGTCATAGCGCGGCGAAGTGTGAGGTCTACGGACCAGGGGTTAACAGAACGAAAGGAACAAATGGTGTCGGAACGAGTAATGGCAGAGCAAGTAGTGTCGGAGCAAGTTATGCCAATGTAGTTTGTTATAAATGTGGAAAACCGGGCCACATTATTAGAAATTGCCCGAACCAGGAGAACACGAATGGACAAGGCCGCGGAAGAGTTTTCAATATTAATGCGGCAGAGGCACAGGAAGACCCGGAGCTTGTTACGGGTACGTTTCTTATTGACAATAAATCTGCTTACGTTTTATTTGATTCGGGTGCGGATAGAAGCTATATGAGTAGAGATTTTTGTGCTAAATTAAGTTGTCCATTAACGCCGTTGGATAGTAAATTTTTACTCGAATTAGCGAACGGTAAATTAATTTCAGCAGATAATATATGCCGGAATCGAGAAATTAAACTGGGTAGCGAAATATTTAAGATTGATTTAATACCAGTAGAGTTAGGGAGTTTTGATGTAATAGTTGGCATGGACGGGTTGAAGAAGGCGAAAGCAGAGATCGTATGTTATAAAAATGCAATTCGCATTGTACGAGAAGAAGGAGAACCCTTAATGGTGTACGGAGAAAAGGGCAACATGAAGCTACATCTTATTAGTAATTTGAAGGCACAAAAACTAATAAGAAAAGGTTGCTATGCTGTTCTAGCACACCTCGAGAAAGTACAAACTGAAGAAAAGAGCATCAATGATGTTCCTGTCGCAAAAGAATTTCCCGATGTATTTCCGAAAGAATTACCTGGACTACCTCCACATCTATCTATTGAATTTCAAATAGATCTTGTACCAGGAGCTGCACCAATAGCTCGTGCTCCTTATAGACTCGCACCCAGCGAGATGAAAGAACTGCAAACCCAATTACAAGAACTTTTAGAGCGTGGTTTCATTCGACCAAGCACATTACCGTGGGGAGCTCCTTTTTTGTTTGTCAAGAAGAAAAATGGTACATTCAGGTTGTGTATCGACTACCGAGAGTTGAACAAACTTACCATCAAGAACCGCTACCCACTACCGAGAATCAACCACTTATTTGATCAACTACAAGGCTCGTCTGTTTATTCAAAGATTGACTTACGTTCTGGGTATCATCAAATGCGGGTGAAAGAAGATGATATTCCAAAGACTGCTTTCAGAACATGTTACGGTCATTACGAGTTTATGGTCATGCCGTTTGGTTTAACTAATGCACCAGCTGTGTTCATGGACCTTATGAACCGAGTGTGTGGACCATACCTTGACAAGTTTGTCATTGTTTTCATTGATGACATACTTATTTACTCAAAGAATGACCAAGAACACGGTGAACATTTGAGAAAGGTGTTAGAAGTATTGAGGAAGGAAGAATTGTACGCTAAGTTTTTAAAGTGTGCATTTTGGTTGGAAGAAGTTCAATTCCTCGGTCACATAGTGAACAAAGAAGGCATTAAGGTGGATCCGGCAAAGATAGAAACTGTTGAAAAGTGGGAAACCCTGAAAACTCCGAAACACATACGCCAGTTTTTAGGACTAGCTGGTTACTACAGAAGATTCATCCAAGATTTCTCCAAAATAGCAAAACCCTTGACTGCATTAAAGCATAAAGGGAAGAAATTTGAATGGAAGGATGAACAAGAGAAGGCGTTTCAATTATTGAAGAAAAAGCTAACTACGGCACCTATATTGTCATTGCCTGAAGGGAATGATGATTTTGTGATTTATTGTGATGCATCAAAGCAAGGTCTCGGTTGTGTATTAATGCAATGAACGAAGGTGATTGCTTATGCGTCTAGACAATTGAAGATTCACGAGCAAAATTATACGACGCATGATTTGGAATTAGGCGCGGTTGTATTTGCATTAAAGACTTGGAGGCACTACTTATATGGGGTCAAAAGTATTATATATACCGACCACAAAAGTCTTCAACACATATTTAATTAGAAAAAACTGAATATGAGGCAGCGTAGGTGGATTGAATTGTTGAATGATTACGACTTTGAGATTCGTTACCACCCGGGGAAGGCAAATGTGGTAGCCGACGCCTTGAGCAGGAAGGACAGAGAACCCATTCGAGTAAAATCTATGAATATAATGATTTACAATAACCTTACTACTCAAATAAAGGAAGCGCAACAAGGAGTTTTAAAAGAGGGAAATTTAAAGGATGAAATACCCAAAGGATCGGAGAAGCATCTTAATATTCGGGAAGACGGAACCCGGTATAGGGCTGAAAGGATTTGGGTACCAAAATTTGGAGATATGAGAGAAATGGTACTTAGAGAAGCTCATAAAACCAGATACTCAATACATCCTGGAACGGGGAAGATGTACAAGGATCTCAAGAAACATTTTTGGTGGCCGGGTATGAAAGTCGATGTTGCTAAATACGTAGGAGAATGTTTGACGTGTTCTAAGGTCAAAGCTGAGCATCAGAAACCATCAGGTCTACTTCAACAACCCGAAATCCCGGAATGGAAATGAGAAAACATTACCATGGATTTCATCACTAAATTGCCAAGGACTGCAAGTGGTTTTGATACTATTTGGGTAATAGTTGATCGTCTCACCAAATCAGCACACTTCCTACCAATAAGAGAAGATGATAAGATGGAGAAGTTAGCACGACTGTATTTGAAGGAAGTCATCTCCAGACATGGAATGCCAATCTCTATTATCTCTGATAGGGATGGCAGATTTATTTCAAGATTCTGGCAGACATTACAGCAAGCATTAGGAACTCGTCTAGACATGAGTACTGCATATCATCCACAAACTGATGGGCAGAGCGAAAGGACGATACAAACGCTTGAAGACATGCTACGAGTATGTGTTATTGATTTCGGAAACAGTTGGGATCGACATCTACCGTTAGCAGAATTTTCCTACAACAACAGCTACCATTCAAGCATTGAGATGGCGCCGTTTGAAGCACTTTATGGTAGAAAGTGCAGGTCTCCGATTTTTTGGAGTGAAGTGGGGGATAGACAGATTACGGGTCCAGAGATAATACAAGAAACTACCGAGAAGATCATCCAAATTCAACAACGGTTGAAAACCGCCCAAAGTCGACAAAAGAGCTACGCTGACATTAAAAGAAAAGATATAGAATTTGAAATTGGAGAGATGGTCATGCTTAAAGTTGCACCTTGGAAAGGCGTTGTTCGATTTGGTAAACGAGGGAAATTAAATCCAAGGTATATTGGACCATTCAAGATTATTGATCGTATCGGAACAGTAGCTTACCGACTTGAGTTACCTCAACAACTCGCGGCTGTACATAACACTTTCCACGTCTCGAATTTGAATAAATGTTTTGCTAAAGAAGATCTCACTATTCCGTTAGATGAAATCCAAATCAACGAAAAACTTCAATTTATCGAAGAACCCGTCGAAATAATGGATCGTGAGGTTAAAAGACTTAAGCAAAACAAGATACCAATTGTTAAGGTTCGATGGAATGCTCGTAGAGGACCCGAGTTCACCTGGGAACGAGAAGATCAGATGAAGAAGAAATACCCGCATTTATTTCCAGAAGATACGTCAACACCTCCAACTGCTTAAAATTTCAGGACGAAATTTATTTAACGGGTAGGTACTGTAGTGACCCGAACTTTTCCATGTTTATATATATATTAAATGAAATTGTTATTTACATGATTAAGTGTTTTCAACATGTTAAGCAATCAAACTTGTTAAGACTTGATTAATTGAAATAGGTTTCATATAGACAATTGACCACCCAAGTTGACCGGTGATTCACGAACGTTAAAACTTGTAAAAACTATACGATGACATATATATGGTTATATATATAGTTAACATGATTTTATTATAAGTATGTATCTCATTAGGTATTTTAACAATGAGTTATATACATAAAAATGAGACTATTAATTTAAGAAACTCGAAAACGATATATATAACGATTATCGTTATAACAACGTCTTACTAGGTACATATGAATCATATTAAGATATTGATACACTTGGTTAATTATGTTAAATGATAAGTAAATATATTATTAAGTGTATTAACAATGAAATACATATATAAAAATAAGACTACTAACTTAATGATTTCGAAACGAGACATATATGTAACGATTATCGTTGTAACGATATTTAACTGTATATACATCATACTAAGATGTATTATATATCATAATATCATGATAATATAACAATTTAACATCTCATTTGTTATAATAAACAATGGGTTAACAACATTCAACAAGATCGTTAACCTAAAGGTTTCAAAACAACATTTACATGTAACGACTAACGATGACTTAACGACTTAGTTAAAATGTATATACAAGTAGTGTTTTAATATGTATTCATACACTTTTGAAAGACTTCAAGACACTTATCAAAATACTTCTACTTAACAAAAATGCTTACAATTACATCCTCGTTTAGTTTCATCAACAATTCTACTTGTATGTACCCGTATTCGTACTCGTACAATACACAGCTTTTAGATGTATGTACTATTGGTATATACACTCCAATGATCAGCTCTTAGCAGCCCATGTGAGTCACCTAATACATGTGGGAACCATCATTTGGCAACTAGCATGAAATATCTCATAAAATTACAAAAATATGAGTAATCATTCATGACTTATTTACAAGAAAATAAAATTACATATCCTTTATATCTAATCCATACACCAACGACCAAAAACACCTAAAAACACTTTCATTCTTCAATTTTCTTCATCTAATTGATCTCTCTCAAGTTCTATCTTCAAGTTCTAAGTGTTCTTCATAAATTCCAAAAGTTCTAGTTTCATAAAATCAAGAATACTTCCAAGATTGCAAGTTTACTTGCAAGTTTTCTAAATCCATTCCAAGTAATCATCCAAGATCAAGAAACCTTTGTTACTTACAGTAGGTTATCTTTATAATACAAGGTAATAATCATATTCAAACTTTAATTCAATTTCTATAACTATAACAATCTTATTTCGAGTGGAAATCTTACTTGAAATTGTTTTCGTGTCATGATTCTGCTTCAAGAACTTTCAAGCCATCCAAGGATCCTTTGAAGCTAGATCTATTTTTATCATTTCCAGTAGGTTTATCTAAGGAACTTAAGGTAGTAATGATGTTCATAACATCATTCGATTCATACATATAAAGCTATCTTATTCGAACGTTTAAACTTGTAATCACTAGAACATAGTTTAGTTAATTCTAAACTTGTTCGCAAATAAAAGTTAATCCTTCTAACTTGACTTTTAAAATCAACTAAACACATGTTCTATATCTATATGATATGCTAACTTAATGATTTAAAACCTGGAAACACGAAAAACACCGTAAAACTGGATTTACGCCGTCGTAGTAACACCGCGGGCTGTTTTGGGTTAGTTAATTAAAAACTATGATAAACTTTGATTTAAAAGTAGTTATTCTGGGAAAATGATTTTTATTATGAACATGAAACTATATCCAAAAATTATGGTTAAACTCAAAGTGGAAGTATGTTTTCTAAAATGGTCATCTAGACGTCGTTCTTTCGACTGAAATGACTACCTTTACAAAAATGACTTGTAACTTATTTTTCCGACTATAAACCTATACTTTTTCTATTTAGATTCATAAAATAGAGTTTAATATGAAACCATAACAATTTGATTCACTCAAAACGGATTTAAAATGAAGAAGTTATGGGTAAAACAAGATTGGATAATTTTTCTCATTTTAGCTACGTGAAAATTGGTAACAAATCTATTCCAACCATAACTTAATCAACTTGTATTGTATATTATGTAATCTTGAGATACCATAGACACGTATACAATGTTTCAACCTATCATGTCGACACATCTATATATATTTCGGAACAACCATAGACACTCTATATGTGAATGTTGGAGTTAGCTATACAGGGTTGAGGTTGATTCCAAAATATATATAGTTTGAGTTGTGATCAATACTGAGATACGTATACACTGGGTCGTGGATTGATTCAAGATAATATTTATCGATTTATTTCTGTACATCTAACTGTGGACAACTAGTTGTAGGTTACTAACGAGGACAGATGACTTAATAAACTTAAAACATCAAAATATATTAAAAGTGTTGTAAATATATTTTGAACATACTTTGATATATATGTATATATTGTTATAGGTTCGTGAATCAACCAGTGGCCAAGTCTTACTTCCCGACGAAGTAAAAATCTGTGAAAGTGAGTTATAGTCCCACTTTTAAAATCTAATATTTTTGGGATGAGAATACATGCAGGTTTTATAAATGATTTACAAAATAGACACAAGTACGTGAAACTACATTCTATGGTTGAATTATCGAAATCGAATATGCCCCTTTTTATTAAGTCTGGTAATCTAAGAATTAGGGAACAGACACCCTAATTGACGCGAATCCTAAAGATAGATCTATTGGGCCTAACAAACCCCATCCAAAGTACCGGATGCTTTAGTACTTCGAAATTTATATCATATCCGAAGGGTGTCCCGGAATGATGGGGATATTCTTATATATGCATCTTGTTAATGTCGGTTACCAGGTGTTCACCATATGAATGATTTTTATCTCTATGTATGGGATGTGTATTGAAATATGAAATCTTGTGGTCTATTGTTACGATTTGATATATATAGGTTAAACCTATAACTCACCAACATTTTTGTTGACGTTTAAAGCATGTTTATTCTCAGGAGAATACTAAGAGCTTCCGCTGTTGCATACAAAAATAAGGACAAGATTTGGAGTCCATGTTTGTATGATATTGTGTAAAAACTGCATTCAAGAAACTGATTTCGATGTAACATATTTATATTGTAAACCATTATGTAATGGTCGTGTGTAAACAGGATATTTTAGATTATCATTATTTGATAATCTACGTAAAGCTTTTTAAACCTTTATTTATAAAATAAAGGTTATGATTTGTTTTAAAAATGAATGCAGTATTTGAAAAACGTCTCATATAGAGGTCAAAACCTCGCAACGAAATCAATTAATATGGAACATTTTTAATCAATAAGAACGGGACATTTCAGTGTGGAAGATTTCAAGAGTTGAATATCCTCTGCATCAGTTTTAATCTAATATCTTTATTGCTCAAACTTCGTTTTTTCATTTTTTACGAAAAGTACATTTTCTTGATTTAGCTTCAAGCTTGTCTTTATCAATGTATTTGATTTTCACATACACATTACAACCGAAAACCCTTAAGTAAGCCAAACTCACCTTTTTACCAGTCCATTCTTCCTCTGGAATTCGAAACTCTAACGGTGTTGAGGGTCCCCTGTTAATCAAATAAGCTGCCGTATTCACAACATCTGCCCAAAACATCTTGGGTATACCTGCATTTAACCTCATACTCCTAGCACGCTCATTAAGCGTACGGTTCATGCGTTCGGCAACCCCATTGTGCTGTGGTGTTTTTGGAACAATTTTCAACATACGAATACCGTGTTCCGCACAATAGTCTTTAAATTCTTTATTGCTGTATTCTCCTCCATTGTCAGATTTCAAGCACTTAACTTTCAAGTTAGTCTCATTTTCAACAGCAGCTCTCCACACTTTAAAAGTATAAAACACATCAGATTTAACTTTGAGAAAGTAAACCCATACCTTTCTTGTGGAATCATCAATGAAGGTGACGTAGTAGCGGGAACCACCATGCGACTCAACCGTTGTAGGTTCATAGACATCGTAATGAACAAGTTCAAGCTTCTCCTTCTTTGGTGCAATTCCCGATTTCCCGAATGATACCTTCTTTTGTTTCCCCATAGTACATGGCTCACAAAACCCGATATCCACTTTCTTCAAACCCGGAATCTTCCCATTTGAAACTAGCAACTTCATCCCCTTCTCACTCATATGCCCTAATCTTCGGTGCCATATAGTAGAATCGGCCCCTACATTACTCGTCACATTAACCTCATCATCATCGAATACATCGACCATGTATAAAGTTCCCCTTTTATGTTCCGATGCCACAACTTGACCATCCTTTAGAACACGCCACTTGCGATCACCGAAGGTAGTATGATTACCTTCTTCATCCAATTGACCTATAGAGATAAGCTTCCTTTTCAAATCCGGAATATACCTCACATCTTTCAAAGTCCAATTGGAACCATTGGATGTCTTCAATGTCACATCTCTAATGCCTCTTATGTCTAAGCGTTTGTCATCCGCCAATCTCACCTTCCCCCGATACGCCTTAAAATTCTTCATCATCTCCTTACTAGGATTAGCATGGAATGATGCGTCCGAATCCATGATCCAAGCTTCAACCGAATTTTCAACACAACACACCAAAGCGTCATCCGTATCCTCAGAAGTGAAGTTCACCCTAGCTTTATTTACCTTTGAATTCTTACATTGAGTGCTAACGTGACCCTTTTGATTGCAATTCCAACAAACCGTAGATTCTCGGTCCTTAGAGTTAAACCTCCTTTTGAATTTCTTACCCTTCTTCGTACCTTTATCGTTCTTCCTGCCCCTGTCGGTATTTAAGAGCGACCCCTGAAAGGACTCGTTCATACCGAATATAAATGATTCACGATAGTTGATTTCATTGCAAGGTATTTGACCTCTAAATGATACATTTTACAAACATTACATTCGTTTTTAAAAGACAAACTTTCATCACATCGAAAGTTGACAGCATGCATACCATTTCATAATATATCCAACTATAAATGACTTAATAATATTCTTGATGAACTCAATGACTCGAATGCAACGTCTTTGAAATATGCCATGAATGACTCCAAGTAATATCTCTAAAACGAGCAAATGCACGGCCGAAGATTTCTTTCATACCTGAGAATAAACATGCTTTAAAGTGTCAACCAAAAGGTTGGTGAGTTCATAGGTTTATCATAAACAATAAAATTCATCATTTTGATAGACCACAAGATTTTAAATACAGTACACCTATCTCGTGTACGAAACCATTTTTCATAATGCTTGGCAGAGTAGGTTCTTATCCTTTTCTCCCCAGTAGGTTGCCTCGCGATTTTTAATAACCATACACATATATCGTGCACAAAAATAATACACATAACCTGTGTATAAAAATCATTCTCTCGATACATAACATTCAATTTGATTTCATTGCTCAACATGGTAACCGACCTTAACATATAATGCGCATCAATAATATCCCCAAAACAGAACATCTCGTCTGTATAATATATAAACTTCGAAGTACTAAACACCATGCCCACTAGCTCTTCCGTCTAGTGAACATTCTGGGTGGGGGTGTTAAACCCGGTAGCTACCTTTAGGATTCGCGTGAATTAGGGCCATACCCATTTCTAATTCTTAGGTTACCAAGCAATAATAATCAGGGAAAATATTCACAATAATTAGTGGCAATTATAACGTCCAACTAATTCAATAATAATCCACAGAACTTCTGTTTGCATAATAATTCATTCGAGGAATGTTTTACTCGTGTCTATCTGGTCAAACATTTTAAAAGTATCTCAGTCCAAAAATATAGATTTCAAAGGCATTTAATAAAATAGTTGTAAATCAGTTATAAAGCAGCGCATGTATTCTCAGTCCCAAAAATGTAAAGAGTAAAAGGGAATCAAATGAACTCACAATACGATATTTTTTAGTAAAAATATGCATACGATGGAACTGAACAATGCAGGGTTGGCATCGGATTCACGAACCTATATCATTTATATATATATATATATATATATATATATATATATAATGTAGTGACCCGAACTTTTCCTTGTTTATATATATTAAATGAAATTGTTATTTACATGATTAAATGTTTTCAACATATTAAGCAATCAAACTTATTAAGACTTGATTATTTGAAATGAGTTTCATATAGACAATTGACCACCCAAGTTGACTGACGATTCACGAACGTTAAAAATTTGTAAAAACTACATGATGATATATATATGGATATACATATAGTTAACATGAGATTATGATAAGTAATTATCTCCATATGTATATTAACAATGAGTTATATACATAAAAATGAGACTACTAAGTTAAGAAACTCGAAACGATATATATAACGATTATCGTTATTACAACGTCTTACTAAATACATATGTATCATATTAAGATATTGTTACACTATATTTAACATGATAAAATGATAATTATATATATCATTAAGTATGTTAACAATGAACTACATATGTAAAAGAAGACTACTAACTTAAGAATTTTGAATCGAGGCATATATGTAACGATTATCGTTGTAACGACATTTTAATGTATATATATCATATTAAGATATATTCATACATAATAATATCATGATAATGTAATAATTTAATATCTCATTAGATATAATAAACAATGGGTTAACAACATTTAACAAGATAGTTAACCTAAAGGTTTCAAAACAACATTTACATGTAACGACTAACGATGATTTAACGACTCAGTTAAAATGTATATACATGTAGTGTTTTAATATGTATTCATACACTTTTTAAAGACTTCAAGACACTTATCAAAATACTTCTACTTAACAAAAATGCTTACAATTACATCCTCGTTCAGTTTCATTAACAATTCTACTCGTATGCACCCGTATTCGCACTCGTACAATACACAGCTTTTAAATGTATGCACTATTGGTATATACACTCCAATGATCAGCTCTTAACAGCCCATGTGAGTCACCTAACACATGTGGGAACCATCATTTGGCAACTAGCATGAAATATCTCATAAAATTACAAAAATATTAGTAATCATTCATGACTTATTTACATGTAAACAAAATTACACATCCTTTATATCTAATCCATATACCAATGACCAAAAATACCTACAAACACTTTCATTCTTCAATTTTCTTCATCTAATTGATCTCTCTCAAGTTCTATCTTCAAGTTCTAAGTGTTCTTCATAAATTCTACAAGTTCTAGTTTCATAAAATCAAGAATACTTCCGAGTTTACTAGCTCACTTCCAATCTTGTAAAGTGATCATCTAACCTCAAGAAATCCTTGTTGTTTACAGTAAGATATCATTCTAAATCAAGGTAATATTCATATACAAACTTTGATTCAATTCCTATAACTATAACTATCTTAATTCGAGTGATAATCTTACTTGAACTTGTTTTCATGTCATGATTCTACTTCAAGAACTTTCAAGCCATCCAAGATCCTTTGAAGCTAGATCATTTCTTTTCACTTCCAGTAGGTTTACCTACTAAACTTGAGGTAGTAATTATGTTCATAACATCATTCGATTCATATATATAAAACTACCTTATTCGAAGGTTTAAACTTGAAATCACTAGAACATAGTTTAGTTAATTCTAAACTTGTTCGCAAACAAAAGTTAATCCTTCTAACTTCACTTTTAAAATCAACTAAACACATGTTCTATATCTATATGATATGCTAACTTAATGATTTAAAACCGAAAACCACGAAAAACACCGTAAAACCGGATATACGCCGTCGTAGTAACACTGCGGGCTGTTTTGGGTTAGTTAATTAAAAACTATGATAAACTTTGATTTAAAAGTTTTTCTTCTGAGAAAATGATTTTTCTTATGAACATGAAACTATATCCAAAAATCATGGTTAAACTCAAAGTGGAAGTATGTTTTCCAAAATGGTCATCTAGACGTCGTTCTTTCGACTGAAATGACTACCTCTTACAAAAATGACTTGTAACTTATATATCCGACTATAAACCTATACTTTTTATGTTTAGATTCATAAAATAGAGTTCAATATAAAACCATAGCAATTTGATTCACTCAAAACGGATTTAAAACGAAGAAGTTATGGGTAAAACAAGATTGGATAATTTTTCTTGTTGTAGCTACGTGAAAATTGGTAACAAATCTATATTAATCATATCCTAGCTAACTCATATTGTATTACATGTATTCTAATCTTGGGATACCATAGACACGTATGCAAATGTTTTGATATATCATATCGATCCATGTATATATATTATTTGGAACAACCATAGACACTCGATATGCAGTAATGTTGGAGTTAGCTATACAGGGTTGAGGTTGATTCCAAAAATATATATACTTTGAGTTGTGATCTAGCCTGAGACGTGTATACACTGGATCGTGGATTGATTCAAGATAATATATATCAATTTATTTCTGTACATCTAACTTTGGACAACTAGTTGTAGGTTACTACCGAGGACAGCTGACTTAATAAACTTAAAACATCATAATATATTATAAATGTTGTAATTATATTTTGAACATACTTTGATATATATGTATATATTTTTTATAGGTTCGTGAATTGACCAGTGGCCATGTCTTACTTCCCGACGAAGTAAAAATCTGTGAAAGTGAGTTATAGTCCCATTTTTAAAATCTAATATTTTTGGGATGAGAATACATGCAGTTTTATAAATGTTTTACAAAATAGACACAAGTATGCGAAACTACATTCTATGGTTGGATTATTAAACCGAATATCGCCCTTCAAGTCTGGTAGCCTAAGAATTAAGGAAATGGCCCCTAATTGACGCGAATCCTAAAGATAGATCTATTGGGCTTAACAACCCCCATTCAGGTTATAGATGGTTTAGTACTTCGAGATTATTATACAGACGAGAGGTTCTGTTTTGGGGATATTCTATGCATTAAGTTAACGTCGGTTACCAGGTGTTCAACATAGGAATGATTTTTATGCACTTGCGAGTGTAATGATATTTATGAAAAATGAGAAATCTTGTGGTCTATTATTATGATTTGATAATATGTTGGTTAAACCTATAACTCACCAACAATTTTGTTGACGTTTTAAGCATGTTTATTTTCAGGTGATTATTAAGAGCTTCCGCTATTGCATACTAAATTAAGGACAAGATTTGGAGTCCATGCTTGTATAATATTGTTTAAAAACTGCATTCGAAGACTTATATTGATGTGTAATATTATTGTAAACCATTATGTAATGCTCGTGTGAAAAATGCTATATTTAAGATTATCATTATTTGATAATCGTCGTAATATTTTAAAGGTTATGGTTTGTTCTAAAATCGAATGCAGTCTTTGAAAAACGTCTCATATAGAGGTCAAAACCTCGTAACGAAATCAATTAATATGGAACGTTTATAATAAATGTGAACGGGACATTTCAGTTGGTATCCGAGTGATGGTCTTAGAGAACCAGAAATTTGCATTAGTGTGTCTTATCGAGTTTGTTAGGATACATTAGTGAGTCTGGACTTCGACCGTGTTTTCTTTAAAAACAATTGCTTAACACTTTTGTTGGAAACTATATATTATTAACATGTAATTATTATGTGATATATTAACTTCTTAATGTGTTTGATATTGTGTGATAGATGTTTACCACTACTACAAATCCCAGCGACTCACCTAATAATAATGAAGAGTCGAATATACTTTGGGAAGATTCACAAATTCCCGAAGAGGAACCGGAAGAGGAGGAACCAGAAGAAGAGGAACCGGAAGAAGAGGAACCATAAGAGGAGGAATCGGAAGAGGAGGAACCGGAAGAAGAAGAGGTTCTGGAGGAAGAAATATTGATACCTACAGTAAATCGATTAAATAAAAGAAAATCCTCAACCAACGGACCAAAGTTAAAAATGGTCAATGGTGTTTCCGCCGAGGAAGCAAAATATTGGGAAGATTACCAATTTTCTGATGAATCGGATCCCGATGAGGATTCCGATGATGTTATAGAAATTACCTCGACCCAATTTAATATAGCAAAAGAAAATAATAAGGGAAAAGGTATAAAAATAGAGAAACCTGATTCCAACCCCGGTGAACTTTATATGTATCGACAACATCCGTATTTTCTAAATTGTAACAATAACCTGGGAACCTCTAAACCACCAGGTTTTTCGAAACCATTGTGGAAAATGACAGATCGTATTAGGGGAGCACCATATATCCCTAGGATATTAGCAAAACGAACCAAGTCCGAAGAAGAAGAAACGAGTGAGTCGGATTAAAGAGTTGTAAACATGTTGTGTAATATATGTAATATAGTGTGCTTGTGCTTTTATGATAAATGTAAAAATTGCTTGTATTGTTTGTTAATTATCTTTTATGAATCTAACCCTCGTCTATTTTTACAGTATAAAAACACAAAATGGAGGTTAAGGGTAGACAACCGAATATTTTAGAAGACCTAACAGAGGATATGATTGATGAAATCTTGTCTAGAGTCGGTCAGAATTCATCAGCACTATTAGTTATGGCGAAATTAACTTGTCAAACATTTGAAAGATTTTCCAGAAATGCCTTAGTTTATAAAAGGCTATCCTTTGATAGGTGGGGTATATCACATTGGGGAGACCGTAAGTTACACCGTGTTTTCTTTAAAGCGTTAAATGCGGGGAACCCAAATGCAATTTTACGCTACGGGTTAAGAACCTATTTTGACTCAACATATCCCAACATAGGATTTCGTGAGTTAGAAAGAGCTTCTAACATGCAACATAAAGAAGCATGTTATGCTTACGGGTTAGTGATGTTCGCTTCTTACCAAAGTGAGAAAAAGAACATCAGATTGCAACTTTTAAATAAAACCTTCCCACAAGTGACAGATTCAGTAGTTGGGGTGAGAAATAGGGTTTTTAGATTATTACGGGGCTGTTGGACATTACGAAACCCTAGTCCTTTTGACAACATTATAACATGCTGTCTTGTCAACGGTCACAACGGTTATGTTCCACAAGACCAAGGATGGGAAGTAGTCTTAGTAAAACTAGAGTGCATGACTTGTTTCTGGACGTATGAATTACGTGTCTTTATTGCCTTTGTTGAACAACTTGCGTATTAACTAGAATTGTCTTCGCAACTGTTTTGTATCAGAGTTTTTATGTGCTATATTTCATGCTATATGTAAAATAGCGGTATTGTAAGTTTGCAAAATATTGTATAAAAGTTTGAATGTGAAATATTATTATAATCAGTTTTCATATAGAATTGTAGTAGTTGAATTGTATGTTAGCTACTAAGTATGAACTTAACGGGTAAGTATTATCCGAATTAAAACTTATAAAACGCTAATATGAAGAAAAAACTTTTATAAATGAGTTCATATTATGCTACGGAATACTATTGACTACTCTTAATATTCTATGTGATTAACTTAATTCTTTTGGCTATTTTTGAAGGAAATGGCACCGACTACTCGTCAGAACTTGAACATGAGTGAGGAAGACATCTGTGCTTTCCTTGCCGCAAATATACCCGTAGTACAGGCTACAATGCAAAACAACAATAACTCAGGGTTTAGCAGTGGAGTAACTCCACTGGAAACCGTGTAGGATGCTCCTACAAGGCTTTCACTGCCTGTAAACCTCTGGAATTCGATGGAACCGAAGGACCAGTCGGACTGAAACGATGGACCGAAAAGGTTGAATCTGTGTTTGCTATAAGCAAATGTGCTGAGGAAGATAAGGTAAAGTACGCCACGCATACCTTCACAGGTACTGTGTTAACATGGTGGAAGACCTATCTCGAACAAGTGGGACAAGATGCTGCTTACGCACTACCATGGTCAGCATTCAAACACCTAATGAACGCGTAGTACCGTCCCAAACATAAAGTCAATAAGCTCAAGACAGCACTTAGAGAATTATGAACGAAGGGATTCGATATCACCACATACGAACGATGATTCACCGAGTTGTGTTTATTGTGTCCGGGAGCGTTCGAAGATGAAGAAGAGAAAATCGACGCATTTGTAAAAGGGTTACCAGAAAGGATCCAAGAGGATATAAGTTCATATGAGCCCGCCTCCATACAAAAGGCAAGTCGAATGGCTCATAAACTTGTAAATCAAATTGAGAAAAGGATTAAAGAACAGGCGGCCGAAGAAGCCAATACGAAACAAGTCAAGAGGAAATGGGAAGAAACCAGTGACAAGGGTCACAATTTCAATAATGAACCTAACAATCACAACTACAATCGCACCAATTTTCGCAACAACAAATGCAACAACAACAACCACCCCAGCAACTACTACAACAACCGTTTCAACAACAATAACAACCGCAACAACAACAATCCTAACAATAACAACAAGAGGCAGAAATTCTGCCAGAGATGTGAAGGATACCATCCAACTGGGCTCTGTACAGCAGTGTATACTAAGTGTAATAGAAAGGGCCATGGTGCGACAAACTGCGAAATCTACGGATCAATGGCTAAGGGAACAAATAATGCCGGAACAAGTTATGCCTACATTACCTGTTTCGGATGCGGGAAGAAGGACCATTACAAAAATATGTGTCCAAATCAGGGGGATAATAATGGGCAAGGACGAGGAAGAGTCTTCAAAATTAATGCGGTTGAAGCGCAGGAAGACCCGGAGCTTGTTACGGGTACGTTTCTTATTGACAATACATCTGCTTATGTTTTATTTGATTCGGGTGTTGATAGAAGATATATGAGTAAGGATTTCTGTGCTAAATTAAGTTGTCCATTGACGCCTTTGGATAATAAGTTTATACTAGAATTAGCAAACGGTAAATTAATTGCAGCAGATAATATATGTCGGAATCGAGAAATTAAACTGGATAGCGAAACGTTTAAGATTGATTTGATACCAGTAGAGTTAGGGAGTTTTGATGTGATAATCGGCATGGACTGGTTGAAAGAGGTGAAAGCAGAGATCGTATGTTACAAAAATGCAATTCGCATTGTACGAGATGAAGGAAAACCCTTAATGGTGTACGGAGAAAAGAGCAACGCGAAGCTAAATCTTATTAGTAATTTGAAAGCGCAAAAGCTAATAAGAAAGGGTTGCTATGCTGTTCTAGCACACGTCGAGAAAGTACAAACTAAAAAAAAGAGCATCAATGATGTTCCCGTCGCAAAAGAATTTCCCGATGTATTTCTGAAAGAATTACCGGGATTACATCCACATCGATCAGTTGAATTTCAAATAGATCTTGTACCGGGAGCTGCACCAATAGCTCATGCTCCATACAGACTCGCACCCAGTGAAATGAAGGAACTTCAAAGTCAATTACAAGAACTTCTAGAGCGTGGTTTCATACGACCAAGTACATCACCATGGGGAGCTCCTGTTTTGTTTGTCAAAAAGAAGGATGGTACATTCAGGTTGTGTATCGACTACCGAGAGTTGAACAAACTTACCATCAAGAACCGTTACCCACTACCGAGAATCGATGACTTATTTGATCAACTGTAAGGCTCGTCGGTTTATTCGAAGATCGATTTACGTTCCGGATATCATCAAATGCGGGTAAAGGAGGATGATATTCCGAAGACTGCTTTCAGGACGCGATACGATTATTACGAGTTTATGGTTATGCCGTTTGGTTTGACTAACGCACCAGCTGTGATCATGGACCTCATGAATAGAGTGTGTGGACCATATCTTGACAAGTTTGTCATTGTCTTCATCGATGACATACTTATTTACTCAAAGAATGATCAAGAGCATGAAGAACATTTGAGGAAAGTACTGGAATTGTTGAGGAAAGAAAAACTGTACGCTAAGTTTTCAAAGTGTGCATTTTGGTTGAAAGAAGTTCAATTCCTCGGACATGTTGTGAGCAAAGAAGGTATTCAGGTTGATCCAGCAAAGATTGAAATCGTTGTAAACTGGGAAACCCCGAAAACTCCGAAGCATATACGTCAATTTTTAGGATTAGCTGGTTACTACAGAAGATTCATCCAAGATTTTTCCAAAATAGCAAAACCCTTGACTGCATTAACGCATAAAGGAAAGAAATTTGAATGGAAGGATGAACAGGAGGAAGCGTTCCAACTGTTGAAGAAAAAGCTAACTACGGCACCTATATTGTCATTGCCCGAAGGGGATGATGATTTTGTGATATATTGTGACGCCTCAAAGCAAGGTCTCGGTTGTGTATAAATGCAACGAACGAAAGTAATTGCTTATGCGTCTAGACAATTGAAGATTCAATAGCAAAATTATACGACTCACGATTTGGAATTGGGCGCTGTTGATTTTGCATTAAAGACTTGGAGGCATTACTTATATGGGGTCAAAAGTATTATATATACCGACCACAAAAGTCTCCAACATATATTTGATCAGAAACAACTAAACATGAGGCAGCGTAGGTGGATTGAATTGTTAAATGACTATGACTTTGAGATTCGTTACCACCCGGGGAAGGTGAATGTGGTAGCCGACGCTTTGAGTAGAAAGGACAGAGAACCTATACGGGTAAAAGCTATGAACATAATTATTCGTACTAACCTGACTACTCAAATAAAGGAGGCACAACAGGGGTTGTAAAAGAAGGAAAGTTGAAGAATGAGATACCTAAAGGATCGGAGAAACATCTTAAAATTAGGGAAGACGGAACCCGATATAGGGCTGATAGAATTTGGGTACCAAAGTTTGGAGATGTGAGGGAAATGGTACTTAAGGAAGCACATAAAACCAGAAGCACTTTTAGTGGCCGGGTATGAAAGCCGATATTGCTAAATATGTAGGAGAATGTTTGACGTGTTCAAAGGTCAAAGCTGAACATCAGAAACCATAAGTTTTACTCCAACAACCTGAAATTCCAGAATGGAAATGGGAAAACAATACCATGGATTTCATTACTAAATTGCCAAGGACTGCAAGTGGTTATGATACTATTTGGGTAATAGTTGATCATCTCACCAAGTCAGCACACTTCCTGCCAATGAGAGAAGATGACAAAATGGAGAAGTTAGCACGTCTATACTTGAAGGAAGTTGTCTCTAGACATGGAATACCAGTCTCTATAATCTCTGATAGGGATGGCAGATTTGTTTCAAGGTTTTGGCAGACACTGCAACAAGCATTGGGGACTCGTCTAGACATGAGTACTGCTTATCATCCACAAACTGATGGGCAGAGTGAAAGGACAATACCGAACCTTGAAGACATGCTACGAGCATGTGTTATCAATTTTGGAAACAGTTGGGATCGACACCTACCGTTAGCAGAATTTTTCTACAACAACAGTTATCATTCGAGTATTGAGATGGCGCCGTTTGAGGCACTTTATGGTAGAAAGTGCAGGACTCCAATTTGTTGGAGTGAAGTGGGGGGTAGACAGATTACGGGTCCGGAGATAATACAAGAAACTACCGAGAAAATCATTCAAATTCAACAACGATTGAAAATCGCCCAGAGTCGACAAAAGAGCTATGCGGACAGTAAAAGAAAAGATATAGAATTTGAGATTGGAGAGATGGTCATGCTTAAGGTTTCACCTTGGATAGGCATTGTTCGATTTGGTAAACAGGGGAAACTAAATCCAAGGTACATTGGACCATTCAAGATTATAGATCGTGTCGGACCAGTAGCTTACCAACTGGAGTTACCTCAACAACTTGCGGCTGTACATAACACTTTTCATGTCTCGAATCTGAAGAAGTGTTTTGCTAAAGAAGATCTCACTATTCCGTTAGACGAAATCCAAATCAACGAAAAACTTCAATTTATTGAAGAACCCGTCGAAATAATGGATCGTGAGGTTAAAAGACTTAAGCAAAACAAGATACCAATTGTTAAGATTCGATGGAATGCCCGTAGAGGACCCAAGTTTACCTGGGAGCATGACGATCAGATGAAGAAGAAATACCCGCACTTATTTCCAAAAGATACGTCAACACCTCCAACTGCTTAAAATTTAGGGACGAAATTTATTTAACGGGTAGGTACTGTAGTGACCCGAACTTTTCCATGTTTATATATATTAAATGAAATTGTTATTTACATGATTAAATGTTTTCAACATGTTAAGAAATCAAACTTATTAAGACTTGATTATTTGAAATGAGTTTCATATAGACAATTGACCACCCAAGTTGACTGGTGATTCACGAACGTTAAAAATTTGTAAAAACTACATGATGATATATATATGGATATACATATAGTTAACATGAGATTATTATAAGTAAGTATCTCCATATGTATATTAACAATGAGTTATATACATAAAAATGAGACTACTAAGTTAAGAAACTCGAAACGATATATATAACGATTATCGTTATTACAACGTCTTACTAAATACATATGTATCATATTAAGATATTGTTACACTATATTTAACATGATAAAATGATAATTATATATATCATTAAGTATGTTAACAATGAACTACACATGTAAAACAAGGCTACTAACTTAAGAATTTTGAATCTAGGCATATATGTAACGATTATCGTTGTAACGACATTTTAATGTATATATATCATATTAAGATATATTCATACATCATAATATCATGATAATGTAATAATTTAACATCTCATTAGATTATTAAACAATGGGTTAACAACATTTAACAAGATAGTTAACCAAAAGGTTTCAAAACAACATTTACATGTAACGACTAACGATGATTTAACGACTCAGTTAAAATGTATATACATGTAGTGTTTTAATATGTATTCATACACTTTTTAAAGACTCCAAGACACTTATCAAAATACTTCTACTTAACAAAAATGCTTACAATACATCCTCGTTCAGTTTCATCAACAATTCTACTCGTATACACT
This sequence comes from Rutidosis leptorrhynchoides, assembly GCF_046630445.1. Taxonomy (NCBI): domain Eukaryota; kingdom Viridiplantae; phylum Streptophyta; class Magnoliopsida; order Asterales; family Asteraceae; genus Rutidosis; species Rutidosis leptorrhynchoides. The sequence continues at coordinate 254,093,561 of NC_092342.1, read as the reverse complement.
CGTATTCGTACAATACACAGCTTTTAAATGTATGTACTATTGGTATATACACTCCAATGATCATCTCTTAGCAGCCCATGTGAGTCACCTAACACATGTGGGAACCATCATTTGACAACTAGCATGAAATATCTTATAAAATTACAAAAATATTAGTAATCATTCATGACTTATTTACATGTAAACAAAATTACACATCCTTTATATCTAATCCATATACCAACGACCAAAAACACCTAAAAACACTTTCATTCTTCAATTTTCTTCATCTAATTGATCTCTCTCAAGTTCTTTCTTCAAGTTCTAAGTGTTCTTCATAAATTCTACAAGTTCTAATTTCATAAAATCAAGAATACTTCCAAGTTTACTAGCTCACTGCCAATATTGTAAAGTGATCATCCAACCTCAAGAAATTCTTGTTGTTTACAGTAAGATATCATTCTAAATCAAGGTAATACTCATATACAAACGTTGATTCAATTCCTATAACTATAACTATCTTAATTCGAGTGATAATCTTACTTGAACTTGTTTTCATGTCATGATTCTACTTCAAAAACTTTAAAGCCATCCAAGATCCTTTGAAGCTAGATCATTTCTTATCACTTTCAGTAGGTTTACCTACTAAACTTGAGGTAGTAATGATGTTCATAACATCATTCAATTCATATATATAAAACTACCTTATTCGAAGGTTAAACTTGAAGTCACTAGAACATAGTTTAGTTAATTCTAAACTAGTTCGCAAACAAAAGTTAATCCTTCTAACTTGACTTTTAAATCAAATAAATACATGTTCTATATCTATATGATATGCTAACTTAATCATTTAAAACCGGAAAACACGAAAAACACCGTAAAACCGGATATATGCCGTCGTAGTAACACCACGGGCTGTTTTGGGTTAGTTAATTAAAAACAATGATAAACTTTGATTTAAAAGTTGTTCTTCTGAGAAAATGATCTTTCGTATGAACATGAAACTATATCTAAAAATTATGGTTAAACTCAAAGTGGAAGTATGTTTTCCAAAATAGTCATCTAGACGTCGTTCTTTTGACTGAAATGACTACCTCTTACAAAAACGACTTGTAACTTATATTTTCGACTATAAACCTATAATTTTTCTGTTTAGATTCATAAAATAGAGTTCAATATGAAACCATAGCAATTTGATTCAGTCAAAACGGATTTAAAACGAAGAAGTTATGGGTAAAACAAGATTGGATAATTTTTCTTGTTGTAGCTACGTGAAAATTGGTAACAAATCTATATTAATCATATCTTATCTAACTCATATTGTATTACATGTATTCTAATCTTGGGATACCATAGACACGTATGCAAATGTTTTGACATATCATATCGACCCATGTATATATATTATTTGGAACAACCATAGACACTCTATATGCAGTAATGTTGGAGTTAGCTATACAGGGTTGAGGTTGATTCCAAAAATATATATACTTTGAGTTGTGATCTAGCCTGAGATGTGTATACACTGGGTCGTGGATTGATTCAAGATAATATATATCAATTTATTTCTGTACATCTAACTTTGGACAACTAGTTGTAGGTTACTAACGAGGACAGCTGACTTAATAAACTTAAAACATCATAATGTATTATAAATGTTGTAATTATATTTTGAACATACTTTGATATATGGGTACATATTTGTTATAGGTTCGTGAATCGACCAGTGGCCAAGTCTTACTTCCCGACGAAGTAAAAATCTGTGAAAGTGAGTTATAGTCCCATTTTTAAAATCTAATATTTTTGGGATGAGAATACATGCAGTTTTATAAATGTTTTACAAAATAGACACAAGTATGCGAAACTACATTCTATGGTTGGATTATTAAACCGAATATCACCCTTCAAGTCTGGTAGCCTAAGAATTAGGGAAATGCCCCTAATTGACGCGAATCCTAAAGATAGATCTATTGGGCTTAACAACCCCCATTCAGGTTATGGATGGTTTAGTACTTCGAGATTATTATACAGACGAGAAGTTCTGTTTTGGGGATATTCTATGCATTAAGTTAACGTCAGTTACCAGGTGTTCAACATATGAATGATTTTTATGCACTTGCGAGTGTAATGATATTTATGAAAAAATGAGAAATCTTGTGGTCTATTATTATGATTTGATAATATGTAGGTTAAACCTCTAACTCACCAACAATTTTGTTGACGTTTTAAGCATGTTTATTCTCAGGTGATTATTAAGAGCTTCCGCTATTGCATACTAAATTAAGGACAAGATTTGGAGTCCATGCTTATATAATATTGTTTAAAAACTGCATTCGAAGACTTATGTTGATGTGTAATATTATTGTAAACCATTATGTAATGCTCGTGTGAAAAACGCTATATTTTAGATTATCATTATTTGATAATCATCGTAATATTTTAAAGGTTATGGTTTGTTCTAAAATAGAATGCAGTCTTTGAAAAACGTCTCATATAGAGGTCAAAACCTCGCAACGAAATCAATTAATATGGAACGTTTATAATAAATATGAACGGGACATTTCATATTAAAGCATATAATCGTAATCAAACAAGTTTATGTATTATTAGTAATTTAATTGTTATTTTAATTATGTGTTTCATTAATAACCTAATTAATTACATTTATTAATCTTTATTATAAAAATATCAATATAATTATGTTATATGTATTAAATATATTTTTATATAATTAATATTTACTTTTTATAATATTAATAATAGGAATAATATTAACAATAATGATGCTTATAATAATAATAATAATGATAATATTGATAATAAAAATGATAATACTAATATATAAGATTTTTAATAATGATAGTAATAATAATAATAAAAATAAAAGGTTGTATTATTTTTACAATAAAAACACAAATTTTGATAAAAAGTCTTAATACTAATAATACTTAATAATAATACTTGTTAATAAATATATTAATGTTAATAATAGTAGTAATAATAATAATAATGATAATAACATAGTTGTAGTGATAATAATAATAATAATAATAATAATAATAATAATAATAATAATAATAATAATAATAATAATAATAATAATAATAATAATAATAATAATAATAATAATAATAAATATAATAATAATAATAATGATACTTTTGATAATTTTATTAATAATGATAGTTTTAATATTAATACTTATATAATATTATTAACTATAATTCTAACTCTACTAATAATGATGATAATAATAATAATAATAATAAATTTAGAATACAACCTTTGAAGAAAAATAAGCTCTAAAAAAATACGCCACTGCCCGGGCTCGAACCTGAGACCTCTCAGTTAACCAATACACTCTAAACCATTCCACTATCTGTTTCTTTCTTACATAATATGGATCTTAATTTCTATTATCCCTTATTCCCGTACTTTTCTCCTTCATCAAAATAAATCGCTAAAAAAAAAAAACTGAAGTAGCATTTATGGGTATTAATGGCCCATGTTAAATTCGGCCCAACAGAAATAAACACTTCGACCCATACAACAAGATCACAAACCCAATAAATTTTAAATGGCCCGATAGAAAAAAATACGGTAATGTATTGATAGAAATGGAAATAAAGCCGCCACCCTTTATGGATTTCACTTTCATTAACCCCACTTGTAGTTTGCTTTCCATTAATAATATCATACTAGTTGGATAAAGTAGGATACTATTTAAAAAAAATGCAAAAAGGTTTAATGACGGTTGATGTGGTGTAAGTAGAAAAACAACATGAGGTGTTCGGTGGTTGTGTTACGGTATAATCAAAATAGAAAATTAGCAGGTGTCGATGGTTTAATGATGGTTGTGATGATGGGTGGTTGACGAAAACAATAGGAGATGGGTGTTCGGTTAGGGTTGCTCATAATAGAAATAGGATCAAGTGGAAGTAACAACGAAATAGCAACAACCTTCTGTCGAATAAAGATGGTGTCATCTTGACCCAGAAACAGACATGTAAACAGTAGCAACATGTTTGTGTAGCTTGTATAAGATGGTGATAATGGTTTGTGTGTGGTTGGTGTTCGATGGTACATGATGGGTTGATCGTGGTGAACCGAAAGTGATGATTATGGTGGTAAGGTGATTGTCGAACAATAGATATAATTAGTAGCAAATGAGAAACTTGTGGTTTTGTGTAACGTTGGCAACATTAATCAATTAAGATGGTTAGGTATGGTGGTGTGTTTTATAAACCGAAGGTGGTGAGGTTATGGTGGTTTTTAGGTTGTAAGGCGTACGAAAGTGGAAGCAAGATCCTAGCTAGTTGTAATCGATCTTGATCGATGGTGGTTTTAATCTGATGGTTTCAATGGTTATGATTTAAACAAGTAACATGTACTAGTTGTAGTAAGTTCGATGTAGAAACAAGCAAGTGAACAGTTGCGGGTGTAGGTGATCATGGAGGTGGCGATTATCGTGAATGTTGTGTGGTTCGTACAAAGCATGAAACAGAATTAGTTGAGTGATATCGGCTAAAAAGTCACGTTTTTATCCCCGATATTGAGTCCCAAAAGCATAAAGTTCAAAGCTTTGTCGGCAAAATAATCGTTTTTTCGGTTAAACTTGTAGGTAAAGTAATTACAAAGACAATGCAAAAAGAATCAAGAGAAACGGAGCTAAAACGAAGATTCTAGAGCGAAAACGGTGAAAGACAAGAAATCAAGTTACGATCCAGGAAATCAAGGCTGACCAGCAAGCCAAACGGCCTGCCATACGGCCTGCCGTTATGGAAACGGCCTGCCAGATATGTGCCACCACACGAGCTACCAAACAACCTACCAGAAAAACGGACTGCCAAATACGGCCTTCCATACGGCATGCCAAACGGCCTGCCAGGCGTATTCGGCAATTTTCAAGTCTATTTAAAGGGTCTTTGTCATCCATTCCAACACACACCTCTCTTCACTTTCTCACTACAATACACTTTCTCCCACTAGAGCTTTCAAGGCCTTCTCACCTCCGAGCGGGAAATTAAGTACCCGGAGGCGAACGCCGAAGATTCTAATAGGAGCTGGCAAGAGGTTGTCAGCACTTGTAATGGTCCAGATCTCGTCTGTAAATGGTGAACGCTTTCCTTAATTTAATAAAGTTATTATCTTGAGTTGCTTTCATCTTGCATGATTATCTATCTGTTACAATTATTTATTACATGTTGAATATTTTATCTGAAACTTATCATTTTGTTATGCTAAAACCTTGACGGTTTAGAGGTTTAATTTACGGATCACCCTTTCCGCTTATTTACGTGGCTATAACCTAGTATTAGGATCTGATCAACCCTAGGATACAAGGTAAGTAGTTATATGTGCTTAACGTTACAATAGGGATATAGTACCTACGTATGAATAACCATTTGTTCATCATAGAAGAACTGCCCATTTAGATTGTGGTTAGAGTTAGCAATAGAGAGTTCAGTGAACACCAGCTTACTCAGAAGCATGATTCGCGTCAGAAGCAATGTTCTTGAGATATTGTAAGATGATCCGGGGTTGAATAAGTGATCGCAAAGGAGAGACTTTTATCCCAATTAGCAGTACCTTAGAATATCTAATATTGCACATCTGTTAATGTTAAGGCATAGCATAGTGATTTAGTGGTAGGATATTGCTTTAGTTAGACCAACTAGGATTAAGAAAAGCTGAGACGTTCCTTTATTTGGTAAACCACTTTGTTCATGTACCTAGGATTCTATCCATAAGGTCGTTTAAACCTTTCAGGTTAGCGTTGGCAGTAGGGATACCTGTCTTAGCCAGAATCTTCAAAGCCTAAACTCTTAGTGACAAATCAGTTACTTTCACAGCCAGTTGATTGAGGTTTAGTGTTTATCCTAGGAAGTTAAACTCTTGCGATAATTCCCCTTCAGAATTCTACTCTTCATACCTATCTTTACTTTTATTATTTAATTACAATTTTATCTAGTTAATCTTAATGTATCACCTCTTGTCACTAGGGTTAACTATATAGGCACTTTTGTCCCACATTACTGAATAAACATACAAAAATACGCACCTGAGTTATATTTACCACTTACTCGTTAAAAGGAAGACAAGTATGTGAGTTATAGCTTGGAACCCCAGCTAAATATAAATGATAAAACAAACCACTACTCCTCCTTGTGGTAGCTGATTCTGACGTGCCGCGGCCTAACGACACCGCGAAAATAAAACCGTCCGTTTCGGCCATATCATAAGGAGAGTAGAGATTTTGGCGCTGCTGCCGGGGAACTATTTTCTATCTGTTAAGGTAATTGTTGATTGTATCAAGATATCTGAGATTCTTGAGTGGTGTCTAAGAAAGACAATTATACACGGACTTGGCTATTGAATTTTCCGAACAGTCTCCAATTATATTGGAACTAAAAGGATCCTGCCTCTCCGTTGTCTACCTGGCCACTTGTTTCAAAGATAAATTGACAAAAATCACACATGCTTAACAAATAGAGAGTTTGTTGGTATAGGATTTAAAGTCACCATTATAGTAAACCCTTTTCAAATTATAAAAACAAAAATATTAATTATGGTTTTAATTTCTGTAGTTTCCAGTTCAAACTTAACCGTGTACGAAGAAAGTGCGAATGACAGTTGCTCTCCCACGACTTCGGAAACTGGCGAAGTTTTTATTTATAAACCTAAAACAAATCTAAACCCTGATGAATCTCATCAAGACTTAGTTCTTGATTCTTGTAGTCCAAGAAGCCGGATAATTTCATCTGACTTAGAGATTTCATTGCTTTTAGAAAAGTTTTACTCAAATACACCAGGATTCGACCCTCTTCACTATCCAAAAGGGAGGCTCAGTCTTAACGAACTCCTGATAATGGAATATGAGATAAGGGGAGAATATCCAACTATTTTCAACTATCCAGACTTATTCGAATTTAATCCTAAAGAGATACGAAACTCTGATAAAACAAAAGCTCCGTTTATTGGAAATCTGTTAAATCCTAGTAGAAGGTTAGACGTCTATAAAGAATTGTTTAGGCACCTCTATTCCTCAGACTTCCCATATTCAACATTTCAACTCAATCTGTTAAAAGAGCTGCGTTCTCAGACTCGTTCTCTTCACAAACTGATAAAAGAATGTGGGGATGACCTTTTCGTCAAGTATCGGGATGCAAAAATCAATTTCAAATTCGATTTAGAGTCATTCGTCGCTTTTCTCCCTCATTTCACCAATAAGGAAGTTTCTCCAATTCACATAAACCGTTACGTCTCGACAATGATCTCTGAATTAGATTTTTGGATTGAAAGCAAGACACCTAACCCTATTTCAACCTACGGAAACCGAGATTTCTTTTACTTTGATCCAGCCTCATTTCTCATCAAAAGATTAATTGAAGCTTTTCCGGATTCTACCAAGGAAAGAATACATCAGAATTTCTTCGCAAAAAGAAAGGAAGTATACTCGGAACTTGTGCAAATCCTCACTATGTCAAAATTTCCATTTACAAACCCGCAAAGGAAGATCATTCGAGAAATATCTTCAAACTTTAAATTTACTATCGGTGATCCTGACTGCGCGGAAGATCTTTTATTTCAAGACACAGTGGCAAAACTTCTTTTTGAACTAAATTATAGAGATACTGGGTCAAGGGACGGAATTTCAAATACTAAGAAAGTAAAAAGGGCTTTGGTTAAACTTATGGACGATATCGGAGAATTACAGAGGCGCGAGCGTAAAATGTTAAGTGATTTCGAAATATTCTCAATACACTCCACTGATTTACTCTGGATGGTCAAGGAAGCTTTAAACTTGTCTTTCTTTCCGCGTCATTTCTGAAATTTAGTTGTAGAACCTGTGTAATTTGTGTTTTTAATAAAAATAAAATATTTTAATTTTTAGCTGTCTTTTCTTTTCTTATTTTAGTTAGTGATATATCTTAGAAAATATAACAAAATAATATAAAAATAACCGGATTAAAATCCGAGGTTTTATTTTATTTTTCTTCTCTTAAAACCCTTTAAATTTTAAAATCATAAAAACTTAAAAATTGTGCGATTCGGGTCGGGAAAATAAGCCCGGAAGCCACACGGGCCTTTTTCTTTCTCTTTTCCTTCTCTTTTCTTCTTCCTTCTCTTTTCTTTTTGTGATTTTTTTTCTTCTTTCTCCCTCTGTCCCTTCGAAGCCGTCGCACCACCACCACCACCTTACCACACTCAAATCTTAACCAAATTTGACAAATCAAAGCTTGAAACTTGTTCTCTCGAGCCTCCTAAACTCGATTCCATCATCAATTTTGCACGAAAGGTACTCTTTCTTGATGAAAACTCGAATTTTCTCTTAGGGTCAAATTTTTGACTTTTTAGAAAAAATTAGTTTTTGACTCAATTATGAATTCCTTTATGCTTAGATAGACAATGTGATTACTTTGTGTTAGTTTTTAGGCTTGATTGAGATATTTTGGATAGTTTTTGGCTCTAGACTAGTTACTTGAGGTTTTAAGGTGAAATTTGGTGAAATTCTTGGAAATTTGATGTTTTGCTAGCTTAGTTAGGCTTAATGATTCATTAGGAACGTTTAGAAACTGAATTTGGAACAAAGAAGGCTAGTTTGCTTGAATTTAGTATTTTGGTCAAACTACACATAATTAGGACTTCGGTTTTTCCTATAGTTAAAACGTTTTTAAAACTTAGGATTACCTTAAAACTAGTTCAAATGACGGAATCATTGATTTGCTCGAGAAAATGTAGCCTAATCCTTGATTTTCTCTATTTTGTACATTTTGATCAAAATAAATATTTTTCAGTCAAACGGCTCTAATCTTTGACTTTAATATGTTATAGCTCAACTTTGATGTTTAAAAATATTTAAGGGAATTAGAAATGGTCTTTAGGATCATTGTATGCTTAAAAATCATCACATTTGGTTAAAAATTGCTTATTACGACTAAATGACTATAATTATTATTTATTTGCATTATTTATTGTAATCACAGGTACACTTTGAATTTTGCTCAAAAGTAAGGTTGTAGTTCATTTAAATGTTGCTTGTGGTAATTTTGGCTATATTTGACTATAACAGGATTTTGGAAAACCCCATTTTTAAATCCCTAATTTCGAATTTTTTTCGAAAAATATAGGCATTTTTGGACTCTAATTCCTAATTTTTGGAGCATAACCTATTTTACTTGATTTTTGCAGATAGCCAATCGTCGAAATGATGTCGAGTTGCCCCATTGTCTTCGTGGGCAGGATAACCCGGAGGAAAATGAGCCCTTTATGAGAGTTTGGATTAATCGAGATAAAGCGGGTAATAAATACATAAATTGGACGATATTGGAACAGTGTGGTTGGGCTGATGATCTCGGAAGAATGTTGACTTTTCAAGCCGCGGGTAGAACGCATCGGGCCTGGAAAATGTTGTTTGATTTAAACGAAACAACATATAACGAGCCATATGCGGAGTTTATGGCTACCTGGAGTTTTGATTCAACAGTTGATCCGGCGGATTATAATAATCAAGAATGCATCCATTTTCGACATCAAAACCGAATGTATCACTTGACTCTCGCACGGTTTGAGTGACACCTAGAGTTGTACAAATCATCACAACTCACCCGGCCAATATTCAGGGATGGATTGACTACCTTGAATTACATGGATCATCAGACTTTCTGGCAAGAGCACACCACAGATAACGGGCCATGGCAGTCAAGTAAAAAGGCGTCAAAATTCGCCAACCCCGTACTCCAAATCCTCCACCACCTAATCACCAAAACCCTCCATCCTAAAGCCAGATTTGGCGGTGCGGTTACAATCAGAGACATGCGCCTGATGCACGCCATAATGAACAACCAGAATCTACAGGTAGCGCATCTCCTAGCTCAGGCTATCACCAGCGAGAAGAATTCGGCAAGCACGGTTGTACCAGTTTTAGGGGTTGTTGTGACTAAGTTGCTCAAGAGCATGCGTGTTTTGGGAGATGTTGCATGGTTTAACTATACTATTGGGGCCGTATCAGAAGAGATTGGGTATAAGTTGTTGAGCTACTGGAAGTATATTCGCGTTGAGGGTGAGCAGTTGATCATCCAGGCGAACCCAGAGATACCCGGTTCCGAAGAGCGGACGGTACCAGGGGTGAGAGTTTAGGGATTCCGACCTGATACTAGTACACAAGATGGTAGTAGGAGACGAGGTTCCCAGGAACCTGTGGATGAGGATGACCCCACAGCCCATGGACGGCCCACTGACACTTGCCGTCACTCATCAGTTGGCGAGGGTGATCATCCACGATATCCACCATACGGCTACCAGTACCATATGGGAGATTTACCTGGGCATGAGAGTTGGTTTTCCCAGCACGCGATCCTTGAGAATTTGGACCACTTTGCGCATTATGCGGGGAGGCAGTTCGGCATCCCACCATACCCACATGAGTATCCGGTAATGCAAGCCCACCGTGATCCAAGGGGAGCAGGCCCGAGCCATCAATTTTCAGGACCTACACCTCCACCTACTCATCACTAAACACAGCGTACAGTTATCGCACCTACACCGCCACCTCCACAGACTACAGGGCCCGAGAATTTTGTTGAAGAGTTGTTCAATGTTAACACGTCTACCATTGGACATGACCCTAGATGGGAACAGGCATTGGAGCAGCGTACAACTGCAGGGGTTGCACAGGGTATCGATAGTATGGACGTGAACCAGCAGTGGGGAAGAGGTAGAGATTTACAGGATAGTATGGGTTGGCAGGCAGGGCCTATGGTTCATACGAGCACGTCATCGTTAACTGGGTTAATCGCTAGATCAGATGAGATAGAATTTAGAATATCCTCGGGTATGAATACAGCAGAGTTGGCAGACCAGTTTACCACAGACGAGGAGATGACCAGCGAGGGTCAATCTAAATTGAGGAACCCAACCAGGGCCCGTACCAACGTGATCTACTCTCTACCATATTCAACACCTCAGTCGTAATCATGATTATCTTTTGGAACATTCGTACCTTTTATTATTAATGCTACATTAAATTACATTTCTGTACGCTCGGTCTCGGGCATAACTACTTTTATGTTTTAGTATGTATGGTTGCTTTTAGAATAAATATTGCATGAATAAATGTCACAAAGCAAACAACGATCGAGACCGTACGAGATGGAAACAACTTGGAGCAAGGATGCTTTGAACGAGGATGACGCCGGCTCAAGAATTGAAGAATCCATAAGCAGCGCGCCATCCAATTGCACGTCTTGACACCATAGGGGAGTACTACGTCTTCATCACCTTTCCAATAGAATATACGCAATTACTATACCACTTTAAAAACTAAGTGTGGGATTGGCAACCCCACCAACATAAACTTTTAATAAAACAAACGCCTCTCTTTAAAACTAAAGTGTGGGATACTCCGTATCCTTAACATTGAGGACAATGTTATTTTAAAGTGTGGGATAGCAAATGTTGCACATAACGATTCTTGTAAAATCCTCAAGTATTTCACAAAAGTTAAAACTTTTCGAATTATAAAACGCTAAGGATGATAAAATTCTATAAAATATCAAAAAAGTTTTTGCTACAAAATAGACAAAAAGGGTAAAACAGGGTTGAAATTTTTTTGCGAAAAATCAAAATCAATTCTCCCAATAGAGAATTGCATAACGAAAGGCGCAATTCGACCTATTATAATTGTTGTAAGGCACCCATAAATAAGGCTTTATAAGCACTCATTTTTAGTGCTTCACTATATTTCCGTTGAGCGCGCCGATGTTAAACATTTCGGAATCAGAACTTGCTCTTGATCTACATTTCGGAAAGACGAGGATGACTAAGTTAAAACCTCAGCTATCCGTGAAGACAAAAACAACCTCTGCTATACACCTTCGTTTCCATTTCCACTCCACAAATCCATTTCACTTTTTCTTATTTACTCTATTCGCTTCATAAATAAATAAATGCCGACTAAATCATTCTTTTTCGGGAAAAACCTCCAAAATTGCACTAGAAAAATGCAAGCATCCAAGCCAAATATCAAAGAAGATTGCCAAAAAGGAGACCTCGAAGAGAAAAGCAAAAGATGCTTTCAAAAAAAAAAAAAAAAAAAACTAGAGCAAAGTCTCTACGAATAAAGGCTCCGAGAAAGGGAGCAGAACCAGCAATGATTTGAGAAAAACTCCTGGCAGTCAAAAAGAAGGATGCTCACCAAGAAATTCCTGATAAAAAGCTGAAGGGATCGCTACAATCAATCTTTCAAAAAAGAAAACTCCTATCTATCAAAATCCTTCGTACTCTAGAAACTTCCAAATCCCCATCTCTTCACAAATTTAAACTGAGTCGATAACCGAAAATTCTCGCAAATAAGTGATGGAGATTTGAGTCTTGATCAAGCCTATGACGAAGAATGTAAGCATGACTGACTAAGAGTGACTTCATTTCTTAGAACTTTAGGATACCCTAAACACTTTAGTGAAATGAGTGACCCGAGTGAGATAGCCTTAGTTATGTAACCTCCTCTCATGCTTGCGGGAAAATATTCGAGAATAGCAAAAAGAATAAAAGCCAAGTTTCCGAGGACATGACCTCTGATAGGGTTGCGTGGAGGACTAGAATTAGAATAGACGAGTAGGTTTTTTGGTTTTGTTTGTGTGTTTGTGGTTTTGTGGGTCTGTGTGGGTATCTTCTTTCACTCTGCTCTTTGCTCTTTGCTGGTTTTTTTTTTTTTTTTTTTTTTTTTTTTTTTTTTTTTTTTCTCTAGACCCATGCATCGATGGTGTAAGTTTGGACATGTGGGTTTCTATGTGTATGTATGGATGTTCGTGTTTGTATGTATGTATTTAACTTTGTTCGCAAGTTTATGTTTGGTTGTTTGTATGTTCGCTTGTTTTGCTTTTCTGCTTGTCTTTGATTGTATTTATGTATTTATGTATGTTTGTATTTATGTATGGTTGTATGTTTATATGTATGTATAGTTATATGTTTGGTTGTATGTATATTCGTATGTTTGTATGTATATCCGTATGTTGGTATGTATATTCGTATGTTTGTATGTTTTATATCTATGTATGCGTATGTTGGTTTTCCCGTATGTATGCTTGTTGGGTAGATACTGTTTTATGTATGTTTGTATGTTAATTCTTATAGAATGGCTTGCTATGTTGTGTTTTTATCTGTATGTGGACATATATGTTTATTTCTCACTTAATGCAGCTTTACTTTATTCGTCCTGTGCTCCGCAGTACACTCTAAGGTACGTTTTTCCTTTTTCTTTTTTACGGCGCTGTTTCGGGAGCCATCAGCAAGCGTCTAATTATTGGCGACTTGACTGTCGCTTAGAGCCTAAATCGAATTCCAGGCAACATTTTAAAACCCATGGAAATTCGTTCCACCATTTTCATGGCGTTTGCATTTTTTTTTTTTTTTTTTTTTTTTTTTTTTTTTTTTTTTTTTTTTTGGCCGGAGGTCCGTTGCAAGCAATCTCTTTATCCGTCGAACATAGAGAGGGAGGACTTTCCCTACCCTTGTGAGTGTTTCACTCGGGGTGGTGAAATGACTTCTCTTTGTCCTAGGGTAGAGGTAGGATTGTCTACGTCTCACCTCCCCCATACCCTACAAGTGTGGGATTGGGTATTGTTGTTGTTGTTGTTGTTGTAATAAAAGCCAAGTTTCCGCTTTTTCGTCTTGCAGAACAAAACAGCTTGATCTCTACAAATTAAAGTCCTCACTGTTTTAAGTTCGGAAGTTTGCTTGAGGACAAGCAAAGTCTAAGTGTGGGATATTTGATATCGGCTAAAAAGTCACGTTTTTACCCCCGATATTGAGTCCCAAAAGCATAAAGTTCAAAGCTTTATCGGCAAAATAATCGTTTTTTTGGTTAAACTTGTAGGTAAAGTAATTACAAAGACAATGCAAAAAGAATCAAGAGAAAAGGAGCTAAATCGAAGATTCTAGAGCGAAAACGGTGAAAGACAAGAAATCAAGTTACGATCCAGGAAATCAAGGCTGACCAGCAAGCCAAACGGCCTGCCATACGGCTTGCCATACGGCCTGCCATTATGGAAACGGTCTTCTAGATACGTGCCACCACACGAGCTGCCAAACGACCTACCAGAAAAACGGCCTGCCAAGTACGGCCTGCCATACGGCCTGCCAAACGGCTTGCCAGGCGTATTTGGCAATTTTCAAGTCTATTTAAAGGGTCTTTGTCATCCATTCCAACACACACCTCTCTTCACTCTCTCACTACAATACACTTTCTCCCACTAGAGCTTTCAAGGCCTTCTCACCTCCGAGCGGGAAATTAAGTACCCGGAGACGAACGCCGAAGATTGTAATAGGAGCGGGCTATAGGTTGTCAGCACTTGTAATGGTCCAGATCTCGTCAGTAAATGGTGAACGCTTTCCTTAATTTAATAAAGTTATTATCTTGAGTTGCTTTCATTTTGCATGATTATCTATCTGTTACAATTGTTTATTACGTGTTGAATATTTTATCTGAAACTTATCATTTTGTTATACTGAAACCTTGACGGTTTAGAGGTTTAATTTACGGATCACCCTTTCCGCTTATTCACGTGGCTATAACCTAGTATTAGGACCTGATCAACCCTAGGATACAAGGTAAGTAGTTATGTGTACTTAACGTCAAAATAGGGATATAGTACCTACGTATGAATAACCATTTGTTCATCATAGTAGAGCTGCCCATTTAGATTGTGGTTAGAGTTAGCAATAGAGAGTTCAGTGAACACCAGCTTACTCAGAAGCATGATTCGCGTCAGAAGCAATGTTCTTGAGATATTGTAAGATGATCCGGGGTTGAATAAGTGATCGCAAAGGAGAGACTTCTATCCCAATTAGCAGTACCTTAGAATATCTAAGATTGCACATCTGTTAATGTTAAGGCATAGCATAGTGATTTAGTGGTAGGATATTGCTTTAGTTAGACCAACTAGGATTAAGAAAAGCTGAGACATTCCTTTATTCGGTAAACCACTTTGTTCATGTACCTAGGATTCTATCCATAAGGTCGTTTAAACCTTTCAGGTTAGCGTTGGGAGTAGGGATACCTGTTTTAGCCAGAATCTTCAAAGCCTAAACTCTTAGTGACAAATCAGTTAGGTTCATAGCCAGTTGATTGAGGTTTAGTGTTTATCCTAGGAAGTTAAACTCTTGAAATAATTCCCCTTCAGAATTCTACTCTTCATACCTATCTTTACTTTTATTGTTTAATTACTATTTTATCTAGTTAATCTTAATCTATCACCTCTTGTCACTAAGGTTAACTATATAGGCACTTTTGTCCCACATTACTGAATAAACATACAAAAATACGTACCTGAGTTATATTTACCACTTACTCGTTAAAAGGAAGACAAGTAGGTGAGTTATAGCTTGGAACCCCAGCTAAATATAAATGATAAAACAAACCACTACTCCTCCTTGTGGTAGCTAATTCTGACGTGCCGTGGCCTAACGACACCGCGAAAATAAAACCGTCCATTTCGACCATATCATTGAGTAATGGAAACCATGCATCAGTCGAGCAGAAAAAAATGTGTTGTGTGTGTTCATGCTTGATGATGAGTGTCTGGGTTTGGTGATTAATGGAATTAGAAACAAAGAAAGATGAATGGGTGTGGCGGTTATGGGGTGACCGACGGTGGTTGTGGATGGTTGTAGAATGGTCGGGTTGAGCACCCACGGGGATGAAGAAGATGATAAAGGTTCAAGTTTGAGATTGATCTATCCTATCGATATGTATATGCTTATGATCTATATATCCATAGATTTTATATTTATATAATATAATAATAATTATAATAATAATAAATTTAAAACATGTGAGTTTAAGAACATTAAGCCATCGATATTTTTAAATTCTTGTGCCAACAGTTTTCACGGAATACTATTTCGTATCCCGTTAATAATTAGTGGCGGATAAAAGTGTTCAAAAAAATCCCATATTTTTAAATTAAATAGTTTTGTTTATTTTGGTCATTATGGTATAAAATTTGATCCTTAATTTATTAAATAAAAATTACATCAACCGTCCCTCTCAATTCTGGGTAAAATATAAAAAGTTCTAAAATTTAATAAACAACTCCTAAATACATTTTTAATAAGTCTATAATTTATAGAACTCATTTTTGGATCACCATTTATTTTAAAATCATATAAGTTTGAATTTAGTTTGCTTAATATCAATCGGAACATCAAACGAGTATTACAATCATTTAATATTTATTTTTACTATACTTTATTTATATATAGCTATGTTGTAAATAATAATTATTATAATATTCTATTTTTATTTTATTTTACAAAATTCGTTTTAATAACAACAACATATAATGTTTCGAATTATATTTCCAATTATATATATATATATATATATATATATATATATATATATATATATATATATATATATATATATATATATATATATTTTTGTAGAGACCCGTCCTAATCCATCCAGACGAAGTCATCAACATTTGGTCCCATTGCGAGGTGTTGTCCTAAATATGCCATGAACGACTCCATGTAATATGAACAAATGCACAGCGGAAGATTTCTTTCATACCTGAGAATAAACATGCTTAAAAGTGTCAACCAAATGGTTGGTGAGTTCATATGTTTATCGTAATCAATCATTTCCATAATTTTAATAGACCACAAGATTTCATTTATTCAATAATCATACACTCAGATGTGTTTAAAATTCATTCATATGGATTGAACACCTGGTAACCGACCTTAACAGGATGCATATAGAATATCCCTATCATTCCGGGACTCTCATCGGACATGATAAATCGAAGTACTAAAGCAGTTCAAATTCTCTGACTGGGGCTTGTTAGTGCCCATAGATCTATCTTTAGGATTCGCGTCAATTGGTGGCAATTATAATAAACACCAATTCTTAGGCTACCAAGCTAAAAAGGGGCATATTCGGTTCGATAATCCAACCATAGAATGTAGTTTCGTTTACTTGTGTCTATTTCGTAAAACATTTATAAAAGCAGCGCATGTATTCTCAGTCCAAAAAATATATATTGCAAAAGCATTTAAAAAGGGAGCAAATGAAACTCACTATACGATATTTTGTAGTAAAATATGCATACGACGTAACAGAACAATGCAAGGTTGGCCTCAGATTCACAAACCTATATTATTTATATGTATACATTAACACACATAATTGTAATTGAATATATATATATATATATATATATATATATATATATATATATATATATATATATATATATATATATATATATATATATATATATATATATATATATATATATATTAGTTATATCATTTTTATATTAATATCCTATATGTTTTTAACATTCATTTTATATTTCTAAAATAACTAAAAATATAAATTTTGTTATGTTATATGTACTAAATATATTTTTTGTATATATCTATATATCGTTTATTTGTTAAAATAATAATAATACAAAAATAATATTAGTAATAGTAAAAATAATAATAGTGATAATAGAGTTAAAAATGATACTTTTAAAATAAAAAAATGGTAACTTATATAATAAAAAAATACTATTTAATAATAATGTAATTTTTAATAATAATGTGTACTAATAATAATAACTATAAAAATAATGATTTTACTAATAATAATAATGATATTTATATTAATAACTATAATGATAATAGTACTACTAATAATAATACTAATACCTATGATAATAATAATAATAATAATAATAATACTTATATTAAAAATAAAAATGATAATAATAATTTATGATAATAAGAGTTATACCCTCCTAATCGTCATTGTACATCGTCATCGAACATCACGACATCGTCACCATTTCCTTATCATAATCATCATCATCTTAACCATATCACCATTATCATATCATAATCTTAACATCATAATTGATATCGTACATCATTTTAATCATGATCATCATACGATCATAACCATCATAATCGTTCGTTTCAACTATCATCCATCATCATTACTCATCGTGTAACATCATTATCATGCTCGTTACATACATCACTCAACATCATTTTCTTTTATCATCGAAACCTGCCATCATCATCAGACATCATGTCATCATCAACATCGACATCATTCTTATCGTCATCACTTATCACGTTCATCATTTCATCATCAATCTCCTCGCTAGTCTTCACCATCCTTGTTATCAACTCCTCGGCCCAACTATAAAATAACACCTCACGGCCCAATCAGAAAATAAAAGGCTTCGGTCCATGCTGTAATCAAAAGCTCGAGAGCAAACAATGGCCTAAACAGAGAAAGACTCTCGGCCCAACAATCAAAAGTTTAAACATTATAGCTCATTCCATGGATCTATTTAATTATATAGAGTAATAATTCTTCCAGTGGATTAGGTTAAAATAAATAAATATAAATGTGTTCCTTTCCTTGAGTGACTAAAATCCACGATTAGAGGACCTACAGGTCCCAATCTGGTTTGCCACTTTGTACTCACGTATCATCATCATCGTCTTTTATTATTCTATTCATCCTCATTCATTATCCGTATAACATCATGAATTATCATTACGATCTCCATTCATTTAACATCTTCTTCGTTTTATAACATGAGTAGAAAACATAAGGCATACACAACAACAGCTGCAAATTCGAACAGGAACAGGAGATAATAGAAGTTGCAGTGAAGGTGATTATTTCATGGTTGTTTGGGTTTGATCGAACAAAAATAGGAATATGGCAGCGAGGATGATGGTTTCGTTTAATATCTTGTGACAGCAGGTATGGTTGATCATGATTCGATGAAGATGAGGTTTAGTTATTAGGAGTGAAGATTAGCAGTAACATAAAGATTTATAATAGCTAGCTAAGGTGGCGGTTGTGTGGGTTTTCAAACGGATACAAAGCAAAACAAACAGGTTATAATATCGAACAACAGTCTTCAATTTTATGCAGCAAACATGGGGTTGTTGATGGTATTTTGTTCTTGGTTTATAAAATCGTATGGTGATTGTTGCTAAGAGGCCGATGATTATCAAGTTTTGGATGAGGATGTGAAAATAGTGAAGTGGGTTTATAATGAATCCATATGTATATATATATATATATATATATATCATATATATATAAAACTGTATGTAAGTATATATATGTTTTACCATTGAAGTGGTAAGCGAGTGAGAAACAAGAAAGTAGCAAGGTTATGGTGGTTGATTGATGAGAGCGATGAGGTTGGAAATTGAAAAAAATAAACAACCGTGTAGCAGTAGTTTTAGAAGTTAAATGGGTTGATGTTTGATCGTGCTGTCCTAAAGAAAACAGAAACAAACGGTTTGGTGATGGTTAGCATCAATAGTTGGAGGTGATTGAAACAGGAACACGAAATAATAGTTCGATGATGGTTGTTTGAAGATAGTAGATGATAATTAGAAGTTGTAGCATAAGTCTTGCAGTATAGTAGATGGTGGTTTATGAGGGTTTAAATGGTGGTGGCGAATATGGTGGTCATTAGGTTGATAATGTTAGCCGCCGGTAACTTGGTGCAAGGTGGAAATGGTTTTTACAAGGTGATCGATCTATGGATGTTTTGGTTTTGAATTAAGCTGAAAACAGAAGGGATAGTGATCGTGTGGGTTTATAATAGGTTTCGATGGTGTTGCAAATTCTCGAACAAAACACAAGGAAAGAAAAATAATAATAGCAAAATGATTATCATAGTTCCG
The DNA here is from genome assembly GCF_046630445.1 of Rutidosis leptorrhynchoides. NCBI lineage: Eukaryota > Viridiplantae > Streptophyta > Magnoliopsida > Asterales > Asteraceae > Rutidosis > Rutidosis leptorrhynchoides. The sequence goes on along the minus strand of NC_092342.1, from coordinate 254,073,863 downwards.
GTTATGGTGAGTTTGGGAAAGAGAAACATGGTTACATGTGGTTTATGCAGAGGATAATACACATACATATATATCATATATAGATATAATATATAATAGATTAATAATAATGAAGTAATAATCTACTAATAATTGGGTGTGACAAAAGTCACTAGTAATCTCACAGCAATCTCAAATATATATATATATATATATATATATATATATATATATATATATATATATATATATATATATATATATATATATATATATTTAATATCATCGTTTTCGAATCATTTTTGAATCATCGTTTATTTTAAAATCATATATATAGGTATAGATATAATATATAATAGATTAATAATAATGAAGTAATAATCTACTAATAATTGGGTGTGACAAAAGTCACTAGTAATCTCACAGCCATCTCAAATGTGATATATATATATATATATATATATATATATATATATATATATATATATATATTATTTATAATCATAATGTAGTATAATGTAGTATGAATGAGAAAGAATTTCAATCACTCAACCAAGCACAGGAATTGAAATAGGATAGCCATCGGTTACTATGTAGTCGGGTATTATTTAGTACTCCGTTGTTAATCAGTGGCGGATAAAAGTTCTCTGAAAAATCCCAAATCTTTACAGTAATTATCTTTATTTATTTCGGTCTTTTAGGGTGTAAAATCAATCATTAAATTTTTAAAATTATTAAATAAAATTTAAATCACTGTCCGCGCTCGATCTCAACTAAAATATAAAAAAAAAATTAAAATTTAACAAATAACTCCTAAATACAAATTTAATAAGCCTATAAATCATATAACTCATTTTCGAATCATCGTTTATTTTAAAATCGCATAAGTTCGTTATTAACTTGTTTAATATCGATCGAAACATCAAGCGATTAATACAATCATTTAATATTTATTTTTATTATACTTTATTTATATATATAGATATATTTTAAATAATAATTATTATAATATCCTATTTTTATTTTATTAATAACAATAACATATAATACCTCAAATTATATTTCAAATTATTATATATATATATATATATATATATATATATATATATATATATATATATATATATATATATATATATATATATATATATATATATATATATATAAATACATACATACATACATACATATCTAATTACAATTAATTCTTCGTGAATCGTCGGGAATGGTCGAATGTCAATTGCATTTAAGAAAACAGTTCAAAAATTTTGAGACTCAACATTACAGACTTTGCTTATCGTGTCGGAAAAATATAAAGATAAAGTTTAAATTTGGTCGAAAATTTTCGGGTCGTCACAGTACCTACCCGTTAAAGAAATTTCGTCCCGAAATTTGATTAAGATGGTCATGACTGACAATAAGTATGTTTTCATGACGCATACGAGCTAGAATTAGAGTTTTTATCATTAGTGAGTAATATGGATAAAACGATTTATTTATGTGAAGGGTACGAGTGAAGCTATCATAAAAGAGTGAAATGATTAAATACAGATTCGTCTTAACCGGTGACGTAGTCACGATTGATTTCCTGAGTTTAAGGGAAAAGATAGAACTATCAAGATAATATGTTCTTGATATGTTTAGAGGTTAGATAGAATGTAAGAGTCGTGTAACATGGCACATGATGACGTTATGATATGTGAATCATTATGTTTCATTAGGAACTCAGCATGACTTACTGTAATATAATCACGTTGATCAAGTGTCATTATATTATACTAACTCATGCTTCAATTCTCAACACTACTTCAAAAACATTCATATTTTAAATTCGAATTTTTCACAACTTTAGAAACTAAAACAGTTTCCTTTATGAGGTAACACATATAACGCGAAGAGATAAATAATCTCGGACAATGATAGTTATGAAGATATCTTCATAAATAATAAGGATATTTATCTTGAAAGATACGTTGATATCTTAGAATTTCTAATATCAAGGATGATGAGGAGGATTTGTCCGCAAAGGTTTAAACTCAGGAGCAAGGTATTCGTTAATGACTTCAGCAGATGCTGAATCATTTGGATTCTTTGAAGGCAGGTTTAGTCTTTGTGATTTGTCCACAGCCTCCTTCATGGTTTGCTCAATCCGTTTTCCAGTTCCAATTTTTCTAAACTTTGCCAATATATTATTCTTTATCATCAAACTTTCGACTATTAAGGTCGTTCACAGTTTTTGCTTATTCCTTCAGCTTTTTCAACATTCAGAGTGTAGACTGGTGCTTTTCAGAATTTCAGAATGGAAGATCATAATTCTAAGAGATAAATATTATATGTATACATATAGCTGTTGATGTAGACATGTTGCGAGATTCAAAATACTGATTGCTGATTCCAGGTAATTGGTATGGCAATTCTTGTTACAAGATGCGGATGAGTATATGATAGGGTTTCAATGAATATAATAATTTTTCATAAATTCAAAGATCAATGAAGTTGCTGGTAAGTTTACCACTAATATGGTGGAATATAAACGGTTTCCTGGTATCGATGATGAAAGGCAACTTATATATATCAAAGTTATAATAAGGTTTATTCGAATGAAAAGTTGAAGTTGTCTTGCTGGAGCTGTGACAAAATATTTTGAAAAGGGATTGCAAAGTTATTTTCGGTAATAACAACGCCAAAGGAGCTAGCAAAGATACGTGTTAAACGTTTACTCAGGTTCCGAGTGTTTTCAGGTGCATAACTATATTAATCAATCTTTGCTTCCGTAGATGAAGTACGGTTGGTTCATTCTCTGATTTAGGTGTTTTCAAGAATCATGAAAGGTTTGAACGCAGATTGTAATCGTCAAGATACGGATGAGGTTTAAGACGAAATCAAGTGGCAAACTTAAAGAAATGTTTAGTTTCATATGTTATAATCAATATTTTAATTCATTTTAATTGTCCAATGTTAGTAGTCCACAATTAGTAGTCCACAATTAGTAGTTCAATAATTATATATAGTTTGACATATAATATTCGAATTAATTAATACGTGTCGGGACCCATTGTATACATGTCTCAGACTCGATCACAACTCAAAGTATATATATTATTTGAGAATCAACCTCAACCCTGTATAAGCTAACTCGAGCACTACCGCATATAGAGTGTCTATGGTTATTCCAAATAATATATATAGATGACGTCGATATGATATGTCAAAACATTGTATATGTTTCCCGAAGATATTTAAAGTGCGTAAAATAAATAACAGAAATTAAATGACAATAAATAAAATTGCGAGAATTAAAATTGTGATAAATAAATTGCGATAAAATGTAATAAGGAGTTAACAGTTAGCTAGGAACAGTTAGCTAGGATTTTGTCATCGTGGATTCTTAACAAAATTTCTCATAGTTAATTTGTTTGTTTCTAACAAATTTTATTTTGTCAAATGTTTTCTTCATTATGCCACTTGTTGGATTCTGATAGGTCAAATCCAAATATGAAATTGAATGAAAATGGTTATTCTGCGGTGAACGGATACGTATATCTGTGGATGTAAGTAGGATAGTAAATGACTGTTGAATTAGATTCGAAGAATGTACAGTGTAACTTATTAATTTGAAATCTAAATATTTCTCGGGTATTACCTACCCGTTAAAATATTTTCACGATTAACAGTTTGTACAAAAGAATTTTTAATTACAATCTTTATGAAAATATATACTTACATATATATTTTCTTCAGATGTAATCATGGATTTATATATCGATTGTTAAATCGTTGATGAAAGATGTGAATGATAACATATGTGAATTAATTATGATAGAATCCCTTTAAAGCTTCTTTTATCTTTCTTGGGTATTACCTACCCGTTAAAAATTCACACGTCATAGTTAATATGAAAATAATTTTTATTACGATCTCGAGATATACATAAATATATATACATATATCTTTTAATCGTGAACAGAAGGTAACGAATTAATATTTCATAATTCATCATTCTCGGTACTCTTCGGTGCCTGTGGTGCTTACAGAGCTTGTGGTGATGGAAATGATGCTGGTGCTGGTGGTGTTGCTGTTGGTGTTGGTGTTGGTACTGGTTGTGGTACCTGCGTAGTAGATGCGAGCCTAGCTTCCAAATCGAACACTGTCACCTCCAGGGTTTCTACTTTACGCTCGAGTCTATGAATTAGTTCTACCCATTCTTCCGTAAGATTTGTCAATCCTTGATATTTAGTTCGAAGTCTTCTAACTTCTTCTAATAATCCTATCTGATTAGAATTCGGGAGTAGAGGATGAATACTATATTTAACTACATCGAGTCAACCTTCGAGGCAGAAAATCCGTGTAAAAAGAGTGAAAATGGATTGCGAACAGGTTCGCCGATAAGCGGATCGAGCACTCCGCCGTTAGGTGGTAAGTTCGGCTCGTGATATGGAGTACCTTCTTCATTTCTCCATATGGTAAGTATTTCACGAACCCATCCCCACTTTCTAAAGAAATCAAGGTAGTTGATCGGTTGGTGCGCTCCCATCACACTATCTTTAGAGCTGGAGGAACTTGGTCTATTCGAAGAAGTCATCTTACGCGATCACAGAAAATTATGAAATGATTCGTGATATGAATTGAGGGCTGAATGCTGGATAATATCTCCGTCTTCTCGAATACATTTATATAGCAAGAAGATTCCGTAATTTACGGAGGAAATTTCGGAAAGTGCCAAATAAGATCCACGGTAATAGATATGATAGGATATGATTCGTCTATACACCGTGTATGCAATAAATGCAAAATCACGTGTCAAGACTTAGGAATAATAAGCAGATAATTTTTACACTAGGAATGATAAACAAAACATATAATATGCAGCTAAGGTCGAAGTCCAGACTTACTAATGCATCTTAACAACTATTAGTTAGACACACTAATGTAAGACCTGGTTCGCTAAAACCACCGCTGTGATACCACCTGTAGATGTAGTGGCCCGAACTTTTCTAAACCTTTCTATGATTATATGTTTAATGAAAAATATATTTACATGATTAAATGTTTCCAACATGTTAAGCAATCAAACTTGTTAAGACTTGGTTAATTGAAACGGAAATTTTGTAAACGTCTGATTACCTAGTTTGACCAATGATTCACGAACGCTATAAGTTGTATATGACATGATGATACATAAATGAATAAATATATATGTTTAACATGGTATAATTATCATCAAGTATCTCATTAAAAATAGTAACAATAAGTTATATACTTAAAAAGGAGACTATTGATGTATGAAACTCGAAACGATACATATAACGATTATCGTTATAACCACGTCTTACTAAATATATATGAATCATATTAATACATTGTTATATTATATATAACATGATAATATGATAATTAAATATATCATTAAGTGTATTAACAATGAACTACATAAGTAAAAATAAGACTACTAACTTAAGGATTTCGAAACGAGACATATATGTAACGATTATCGTTGTAACGACATTTAAATGTATATATCATATTAAGATATATTAATATATCATAATATCATGATAATATAATAATTTAAAATCTCATTTGATATTATAAACTTTGGGTTAACAACATTTAACAAGATCGTTAACCTAAAGGTCTCAAAACAACACTTACATGTAACGACTAACGATGACTTAACGACTCAGTTAAAATGTATATACATGTAGTGTTTTAATATGTATTCATACACTTTTAAAAGACTTTAAGACACTTATTAAAATACTTCTACTTAACAAAAAATGCTTACAATTACATCCTCGTTCAGTTTCATCAACAATTCTACTCGTATGCACCCGTATTCGTACTCGTACAATACACAGCTTTTAGATGTATGTACTATTGGTATATACACTCCAATGATCAGCTCTTAGCAGCCCATGTGAGTCACCTAACACATGTGGGAACCATCATTTGGCAACTATCATGAAATATCTCATAAAATTACAAAAATATGAGTAATCATTCATGACTTATTTACATGAAAACAAAATTACATATCCTTTATATCTAATCCATACACCAACGACCAAAAACACCTACAAACACTTTCATTCTTTAATTTTCTTCATCTAATTGATCTCTCTCAAGTTCTAACTTCAAGTTCTAAGTGTTCTTCATAAATTCTACAAGTTCTAGTTACATAAAATCAAGAATACTTTCAAGTTTGCTAGCTCACTTCCAATCTTGTAAGGTGATCATCCAACCTTAAGAAATATTTGTTTCTTACAGTAGGTTATCATTCTAATACAAGGTAATAATCATATTCAAACTTTGGTTCACTTTCTATAACTATAACAATCTTATTTCAAGTGATGATCTTACTTGAACTTGTTTTCGTGTCATGATTCTGCTTCAAGAACTTCGAGCCATCCAAGGATCCGTTGAAGCTAGATCCATTTTTCTCTTTTACAGTAGGTTTATCCAAGGAACTTAAGGTAGTAATGATGTTCATAACATCATTCGATTCATACATAAAAAGCTATCATATTCGAAGTGGTAAACTAGTAATCAGTAGAACATAGTTTAGTTAATTCTAAACTTGTTCGCAAATAAAGTTAATCCTTCTAACTACACTTTTAAAATCAACTATACACATGATCTATATCTATATGATATGCTAACTTAATGATTTAAAACCCGGAAACACGATAAACACCATAAAACCGAATTTACGCCGTCGTAGTTACAACCGGGGGCTGTTTTGGTTTGGATAATTAAAAACTATGAAAAACTTTGATTTAAAAGCTATACTTCTGGGAAAATGATTTTTCTTATGAACATGAAACCGTATCCAAAAATCATGGTTAAACTCAAAGTGAAAGTATGTTTTTCAAAACAGTCATCAAGATGTCGTTCTTTCGACGGAAATGACTACCTCTTTCAAAAACGACTTGTAACTTGTATTTTCGACTATAAACCTATACTTTTTCTTTTTAGTTTCATAAATTCAAGTTCAATACAAAACCATGGCTGCTTAAATCACTCAAAACGGATTAGAAACGAAGAAATGGCGAGCAAAACAAAATTGGTAAAAACTACTCATTTTAGCTACATGAAAATTGGTTACAAATCTATTCCAACCATAACTTAATCAACTTATATTGTATATTATGTAATCTTGAGATACCATAGACACGTATACAATGTTTAAACCTATCATGTCGACACATCTATATATATTTTGGAACAACCATAGTCACTCTATATGTGAATGTTGGAGTTAGCTATACAGGGTTGAGGTTGATTTCAAAATATATATAGTTTGAGTTGTGATCAATACTGAGTTATGTATACACTGGGTCGTGGATTGATTCAAGATAATATATATCGATTTATTTATGTACATCTAATTGTGGACAACTAGTTGTAGGTTACTAACGAGGACAGCTGACTTAATAAACTTAAAACATCAAAATGTATTAAAATTGTTGTAAATATATTTTGAACATACTTTGATATATATGTACATATTTGTTATAGGTTCGTGAATCGACAAGTGGCCAAGTCTTACTTCCCAACGAAGTAAAAAATCTGTGAAAGTGAGTTATAGTCCCACTTTTAAAATCTAATATTTTTGGGATGAGAATACATGCAGGTTTTATAAATGATTTACAAAATAGACACAAGTACGTGAAACTACATTCTATGGTTGAATTATTGAAATCCAATATGCCCCTTTTTATTAAGTCTGGTAATCTAAGAATTAGGGAACAGACACCCTAATTGACGCGAATCCTAAAGATAGATCTATTGGGCCTAACAAACCCCATCCAAAGTACCGGATGCTTTAGTACTTCAAAATTTATATCATATCCGAAGGGTGTCCCGGAATGATGGGGATATTCTTAAATATGTATCTTGTTAATGTCGGTTACCAGGTGTTCACCATATGAATGATTTTTATCTCTATGTATGGGATGTGTATTGAAATATGAAATCTTGTGGTCTATTATTATGATTTGATAATATATAGGTTAAACCTATAACTCACCAACATTTTTGTTGACGTTTTAAGCATGTTCATTCTCAGGTGATTATTAAGAGCTTCCGCTGTCACATACTTAAATAAGGACGAGATTTGGAGTCCATGCTTGTATGATATTGTGTAAAAACTGCATTCAAGAAACTTATTTCGTTGTAACATATTTGTATTGTAAACCATTATGTAATGGTCGCGTGTAAACAGGATATTTTAGATTATCATTATTTGATAATCTACGTAAAGCTTTTTAAACCTTTATTGATGAAATAAAGGTTATGGATTGTTTTAAAATGAATGCAGTCTTTGAAAAACGTCTCATATAGAGGTCAAAACCTTGCAACAAAATCAATTAATATGGAACGTTTTTAATCAATAAGAACGGGACATTTCAGTAGAGACCCGTCCTAATCCATCCAGACGAAGTCATCAACATTTGGTCCCATTGCGAGGTGTTGTCCTAAATATGCCATGAACGACTCCATGTAATATGAGCAAATGCACAGCGGAAGATTTCTTTCATACCTGAGAATAAACATACTTAAAAGTGTCAACCAAAAGATTGGTGAGTTCATATGTTTATCGTAATCAATCATTTCCATAATTTTAATAAACCACAAGATTTCATTTATTAAATAATCATACACTCGCAAGTGTTTAAAATTCATTCATATGGATTGAACACCTGGTAACCGACCTTAACAGGATGCATATAGAATATCCCCATTATTCCGGGACTCTCATCGGACATGATAAATCGAAGTACTAAAGCAGTTCAAATTCTTTGACTGGGGCTTGTTAGTGCCCATATATCTATCTTTAGGATTTGCGTCAATTGGTGACAATTATAATAAACACCAATTCTTAGGCTACCAAGCTAAAAAGGGGCATATTCGGTTCGAAAATCCAACCATAGAATGTAGTTTCGATTACTTGTGTCTATTTCGTAAAACATTTATAAAAGCAGCGCATGTATTCTCAGTCCCAAAAATATATATTGCAAAAGCATTTAAAAAGGGAGCAAATGAAACTTACTATACGATATTTTGTAGTAAAATATGCATACGACGGAACAAAACAATGCAAGGTTGGCCTCGGATTCACGAACCTATATCATTTATATATACATTAACACACATAATTGTAATCGAATAAATTTATATATATATAAATTTATTAGTTATATCATTTTCATATTAATATCCTATATGTTTTTAACATTCATTTTATATTTCTAAAATAACTAAAAATATAAATTTTGTTATGTTATATGTACTAAATATATTTTTTGTATATATCTATATATCGTTTATTTGTTAAAATTATAATAATACTAAAATAATATTAGTAATAATAAAAATAATAATAATGATAATATAGTTAAAAATGATACTTTTAATATAAAAAAATGGTAACTTATAATAATAAAAAATACTATTTAATAAAAATGTAAATTTTAATAATAATGTGTACTAATAATAATAACTATAATGATAATAGTACTACTAATAATAATACTAATTCCTATGATAATAGTAATAATAAAAATAATAATAATAAAAATAATAATCATGATAATCCTATTAATACTAATGATTATAATAATAATAATAATAATAATAATAATAATAATAATAATAATAATAATAATAATAATAATAATAATAATAATAATAATAATAATAATAATAATAATAATAATAATACTTATATTAATAATAAAAATGATAATAATAATTTATGATAATAAGAGTTACACCCTCCTAATCGTCATTGTACATCGTCATCGAACATCACGACATCGTCACCATTTCCTTATCATAATCATCATCATCTTAACCATATCACCATTATCATATCATAATCTTAACATCATAATTGATATCGTACATCATTTTAATCATGATCATCATACGATCATAACCATCATAATCGTTCGTTTCAACTATCATCCATCATCATTACTCATCGTGTAACATCATTATCATGCTCGTTACATACATCACTCAACATCATTTTCTTTTATCATCGAAACCTGCCATCATCATCAGACATCATGTCATCATCAACATCGACATCATTCTTATCATCATCACTTATCACGTTCATCATTTCATCATCAATCTCCTCGCTAGTCATCACCATCCTTGTTATCAACTCCTCGGCCCAACTATAAAATAACACCTCACGGCCCAATCAGAAAATAAAAGGCTTCGGTCCATGCTGTAATCAAAAGCTCGAGAGCAAACAATGGCCTAAACAAAGAAAGACTCTCGGCCCAACAATCAAAAGTTTAAACATTATAGCTCGTTCCATGGATCTATTTAATTATATAGAGTAATAATTCTTCCAGTGGATTAGGTTAAAATAAATAAATATAAACGTGTTCCTTTCCTTGCGTGCCTAAAATCCACGATTAAAGGACCTACAGGTCCCAATCTGGTTTGCCACTTTGTACTCACGTATCATCATCATCGTCTTTTATTATTCTATTCATCCTCATTCATTATCCGTATAACATCATGAATTATCATTACGATCTCCATTCATTTAACATCTTCTTCGTTTTATAACATGAGTAGAAAATAGAAGGCATACACAACAACAGCTGCAAATTTGAACAGGAACAGGAGATAATATCAGTTGCAGTTAAGTGATTATTTGATGGTTGTTTGGGTTTAATTGAACAAAAATAGGAATATGGCAGCGAGGATGATGGTTTCGTTTAATATCTTGTGACAGCAGGTATGGTTGATCATGATTCGATGAAGATGAGGTTTAATTATTAGGAGCGAAGATTAGCAGTAACATAATGATTAATAATAGCTAGCTAAAGTGGCGGTTGTGTGGGTTTTCAAACGGATACAAAGTAAAATGAACAGGTTATAATATCGAACAGCAGTTTTCGATTTTATGCAGCAAACATGGGGTTATTGATGGTATTTTGTTCTTGGTTTATGAAATTGTATGGTGATTGTTGCTAAGATGCCGATGATTATCAAGTTTTGGATGAGGATGTGAAAATAGTGAAGTGGGTTTATAATGAATCCATATGTATATATATATATATATATATATATATATATATATATATATATATATATATATATATATATATATATATATATATATATATATATATATATATATATATATATCATATATAAAGCTGTATGTAAGTATATATATATGTTTTACCATTGAAGTGGTAAGCGAGTGAGAAACAAGAAAGTAGCAAGGTTATGGTGGTTGATTGATGAGAGCGATGAGGTTGGAAATTGAAAAAAATAAACAACTGTGTAGCAGTAGTTTTAGAAGTTAAATGGGTTGATGTTTGATCGTGCTGTCCTAAAGAAAACAGAAACAAACGGTTTGGTGATGGTTAGCATCAAAAGTTGGAGGTTATTGAAACAGGAACACGAAATAATAGTTCGATGATGGTTGTTTGAAGATAGCAGATGATAATCAGAAGTTGTAGCATAAGTCTTGCGGTATAGTAGATGGTGGTTTATGAGTGTTTAAATGGTGGCGGCGAATATGGTGGTCATTAGGTTGATAGTGTTAGCCGCCGGTAACTTGGCACAAGGTGGAAATGGTTTTTACAAGGTGATCGATCTATGGATGTTTTGGTTTTGAATTAAGATGAAAACAGAAGGGATAGTGATCATGTGGGTTTATAATGGGTTTCGATGGTGTTGCAAATTCTTGAACAAAACACAAGTAAAGAAAAATAATAATAGCAAAACGATTATCATAGTTCCGGTTATGGTGAGTTTGGGAAAGAGAAACATGGTTACATGTGGTTTGTGTAGAGACCCGTCCTAATCCATCCAGACGAAGTCCATATCGATTATAAATGATTCACAACAGTTGATTATATTGCGAGGTACTTGACCTCTATATGATACATTTTACAAACATTGCATTCGTTTTTGAAAATACAATCTTTCTTACATCGAAAGTTGACGATAGGCATATCATTTCATAATATATCTAACTATAATTGACTTAAAATAATCTTGATGAACTCAACGACTCAAATGCAACGTCTTTTGAAATATGTCATGAATGACTCCAAGTAATATCTCTAATATGAGCAATTTCACAGTGGAAGATTTCTTTCATACCCGAGAATAAACATGCTTTCAAGTGTCAACCATAAGGTTGGTGAGTTCATAGGTTTATCATAAAACAATAAAATTCATCATTTTGATAGACCACAAGATTTAAATCCCGCATGGTACAAATGTGCCCGAATCCTATACCCACCTGTAATGTACATGCTATATCTTTTAAATACAGTACATCTTTTTCGTGTATGAAACCATTTTCATAAATCATAGTAACCGTATACATATCTTTGTGCACAAAAATAACATACACATAACCTGTGTATAAAATCATTCTCTCGATATATAACATTCACATCAACTGGTGGCAATTATCATGTCCACATAATTCAATGGTGGCAATTATCATGTCCACATAATTCAATGGTGGCAATTATCATGTCTACATAATTCAATGGTGGCAATTATCATGTCCACATAATTCAATGGTGGCAATTATCATGTCTACATAATTCATTCGAGGAATGTTTTGCTTGTGTCTATCTCGTCAAACATTTATAAAAGCATTTCATGTATTCGCAGTTCAAAATGTATTTCAAAAGCATTTAATAAAGCAGTTGTAAAAGTAGCGCATGTATTCTCAGTCCCAAAAATGTAAAGAGTAAAAGGGAATCAAATGAACTCACCATACTGTATTCTGTAGTAAAAATAGATATAACATCATTGAACAAGTATAAGGTTGGCCTAGGATTCACGAACCTATATCAATTGTATATCTATTAAAACATATAATCGTAACCGAACAAGCTTAGGTATTATTATTAATTTTTATTTTATTAACTTGTATGTTTCATTAATAACCATATTAAATATATTTATTTTATATACTTTAGATAAATAATTAGTATTTATGATGAAGATATTATTGTTGTTATGTGATATGTATCATTTATATTATTATATAGCTATTTATTTGATAAAATAATATAACTAATAATACATAACAATTTGTATCTTTTTATGATAATAATAACAATAATACTAAAAATAAGTAAATTTAGTAATGATACTGATATTAATAGTTTTTGATAATAATACTAATAGTAAAAATAATATTAGTAATAATAATCCTAATATTAATATTAATGATGATAATAACTACAATAATAATACTTATGATAATAATATTATTGATAACCGTATTAATAATAATAATCATAATAGTATTACTAATATCAACCTTAATGATAATACTAATAATGATGACAATACTGAATAATAATTACTATAAAAATAACAATATTGCGGGTAATGATAGTTATGATATTGTCTTTAGTGATTACATAATAATATTACTCATAATAATATGAATAATGATACTTATAAATGTAACTATAAAAATAATAATAATAATAATAATAATAATAATAATAATAATAATAATAATAATAATAATAATAATAATAATAATAATAATAATAATAATAATAATAATAATAATAATAATAATAATAATAATAATAATAATCATGATAATTCCTAATAATAATAATAAGGATAGAAATAAAATAAGAGTGTATACCCACTCCAAGCTTTTTATAAAAAGAATGTCCAAAACGGGACTCGAACCCGCGACCTCCGGCTCAACATCCACACTCCTAAACCAACTGCTCTGCTTAACTTTTCCTTACATAACACAGGTTTAAACTCTTTTATCCCTTATTTTAGCCTAACTGAAAATCACCAAAAATGGATCACGGCCCAATTAAACAACCCGATTGCCTCCTTATACAGTTATACCAATCGGTTTCTTTGTCTTCACCGATTGCTTCACTTTCCCCAAATTCATATGAACACTGATTTTTTTCCAAGATCAACTCTCATCAAATCAAGTCATAAGATTAATTGAATTCGCTTCCTAGAACTATACGTGAGTAATTCTGTGAAGGAAGTCACGGTCAAGAACAACAACAACTCCTAATTTGTTAATGACAGAAGCGATGATGAATATGGAATTGAAAGTCAGAAAATGGAGGACCAAAGCATATCAAGTATAGATTACTTAACGAAGGTTTCTGTTATTCATCTCCTAATTACTCGCCAACTATTAAATATATCAGAATCATACAAAAATTTGTGAATCAAAATGTTGACCTTGATGAACACTAGTTTAACTTTGAGGTTTGTAATCACTTAATGATTGTTAACTTGAATTGAAGTATTACGAAGTATCAAGGAATGATCAAAAACCTGACTATGTAATCAATTCGATATTAACAGCTCGATTAGCTCTGGAGGCCAAAATAGTTTGTAGTGGTGATTTAATCGACCAATAATAGCAGTAACATATAAATGGGTGGCGTTTTAGGATGGATGTTTAAATGGGTATCAAGCAAAAAGATAAATAATGGGTGAGGGTTGTGTCCTGATCGATGCAGCAACACATAGTAGCCGTTTGATAATAGTTAGTAACATGTATTGATGATGTATGATGATGAAAACTTAAGTGGACTTCGACTATAATTGAAAATAGATACGCTGTAGCAGTGGTTTCAATTTATATTATTTGGTTCTTGTTTTAGCCCGAAAGAATAGCAGTAGGTACAGGTGAAAACATGTTGTATTGCTATATGATTGGTGTATGGTTTTAGAGAAATGGTTAAGGTGGTTGGTTGGGACAGAAAATAGATATATTAGCCTGTTGAAGTAGTAGCAGTAGCAGTATATGGATTGAGCATTTGTAGTTCCATGTGATGATGGTTTACGGTTTCTGCAGTAGAATAGTACCAATAGAAATTGAAGTAGTAGTAGTGGTTCGTTGGTGGTTAAAGAAAGTGATGGTTCGGTTGTGGTGTTGGGTGATGAAAGGATGGTGAAAGTGGTGGAAGACTTCGGTGGTTTGGGCTTGACACAAAGGAGAGCAGGAGTCAAATTGGGTATATGGTTTGTGTTGGTGTCTTGTTGTTAGTGATAATAAAGGCTAGATATAGATAATGACACATAGTTATGGTTGATACATAGCTAGAGTTTTTGTTATCGTTATTACTTGTTATAAATATTGATAAATATATAATAGAATATATGTTGATGTTTGAATATGGTTGCAGGTGTTTCCTTCATCGGGTGGTGTAGTTGTAATTGAAAATGATACTTTGATTTAATAGAACACAGAAAAAGAACAAGAAGTAAGATTTGTGGAATGTCAATTAGCAATATAAGATATTAGTGTAGATGATTGAATTACAAGTGGATTTGTTAGTTGACTGTTTCGTAAATAACAAATGGAAAGTGATTGAGAAAAGGGATAGATGAATAAGAAAAGAAAACTAGTGGATCCTTTTTGGGTACAGTAACAATAATGGATGGAATTTGTTTCTTAGCCAAGATTGAGTTAACATAAAATCCCATATTAAACAAAAAAGAAGGAAAACGATATGTAACCGATTTTGTTTTATTCAATTATATATATATATATATATATATATATATATATATATATATATATATATATATATATATATATATATATATATATAACTATAATTATTAATAATTAGTAATGATATATATGTTAGTTCTAAAATACAGTTAATATATTTAATAATAGAATACTAATATTAATAATAATAATATTGATAATCATACTATGACAATTTTATATATATATCTATTTCATTTTCATATGTTGTATATTGAAAAGAATATTGTTAATAATACTGATTTTAATATTAATATTACTATTGATAATAATATTGAAAGTAATGATAATCATATTCCATCTTGTATCTAGATTTAATATATTACAATTTATTACTATTTTCCAATTATTCAATATTTTGAATCTTTAATAGTTATTACAAATATATATATATAATACGACATATAATATTATGAATTATAATTTCAATTACCATATATATATATATCCACACATATATTTACACTTAATTGTTCGTGAATCGTCGGAAGCGGTCGAAGGGTATTTACATATATGAAAATAGTTCAAAATTTTTGAGACTTAACATTACAGACTTTGCTTATCGTGTCGGGAACATATAAAGATTTAAGTTTAAATTTGGTCGGAAATTTTCGGGTCATCACAGTACCTACCCGTTAAAGAAATTTCGTCCCGAAATTTGATCGAGGTCGTCATGGCTAACTATAAAAATGTTTTCATGACGAATATGAGCTGATAAATAGAGTTTTATCATCATTGAGTAATATGGATAAAACCATTTGATTTTGTGAAGAGTACGAGTGAAGCTATCACCAAAAAGTGAAATGAGTAGGTATAGATTCATCATATCTTTTGACGTAGATAGGATTGATTTCTCAAGTTCAAGAGATTTGGAGAAAATCTTCGTAATAAGATTTGATTCTTCGGTAATCAAGGGAATTAGGATCCGCTTTAAATGCGATCATCTGTTTTGATTGCTCTGTCGGATATCTTACTATGAATCCACCCCCTTCTTTTCCTTATTTTCCATATCTCACATCTTCTATTCTTTCTTCTCAATTCATACTTTATAGTATTTGTTACTATGCTCCATCCCATTCTGATCCTTGATATACTCTTAACTTTCATATCTGTCATTCTTCTTTTTCATCTACCACCAGAGGAAGTTATTTTTTTTTCTACCATTACCTTGGGGTTATAGTGTTTTTAATTCTCCCGTGTCTTTACGTTACGATACGTATTGATATACACGGTTTGTAATTTAGGTGTTGTTGTCGGGGTTTATATCTTCCCTTATTTTTCGGAGCTCTTTGCCATTTTATTTTCTTCTCGACCTCTAGTAAGGCGAGTAATGGTCCAGAATTCATAGGTATAAAGTTTTGGATGAACATAGTTAATCTTCTAAGAAGGAAATCGTAATGGCACGATCTTGATTTGGTAAATTACCAGAATATTCGGAAAAGACCGAATCATCAAGAAAAATATTTTCTTGATATGTTTAGAGATTAGATAGAATATAAGAGTCGTGTAAATGACACATGATGATGGTATGTTCTGTAAATCATCACGTTCCATTAGAAACTCAGCATGAATTACTATATTATAATCACGTTGATCAAGTGTCATTATGTTATACTAACTCATGCATCAGTTTCCAACACTACTTAAAAAACATTCATATTTTAAATTCGAAGGTTCGCAGAATATAGAAACTAAAATAGTTTTCTTTTATGATATAAAATGGATAGCGCAGAGAGATAATTAATATCGAACGAGAATATTTATGAAAATATCCTCAGAAATATCGAAGATATTTATGATGATATTTTGGAATTTCTAAGTTCGATGATTGATGAAGAAAGATTTTCCGCAAGATTTTAACATGAGTACGGAGCTAGATATTCGTTGAAGGTTTCACCGGATCCAGAATTACCTGTTTTCTTTGAATATATGGTATGGTCCTTGTATTTGGCCTTGGTCTCCTTCATGGTTTGCTCAATCTGTTTTTCAGTACCAAATTTTCTATCGAGCGTTTCTAACACTCCTTTCTTTATCATCAAACTTTTGGCCGTTTAGACCATCTACAATTTTTTTTGTTTCCTCTGCATTCAATGCTACGATATCTGAATCATCGGTTATCAATCCGAGGTGGTTTCAGGAGAATTGTGTTTTTAGATGATTAAACGCTGATGGTAATATGGTGAAATATAAAAGGTTCCCCGGTAACAATAAAAGAGCACGCAGTTATAACAAGATTATAATATGGTTGTTTCGAACGATTAGTCGAAGTTGACTTGCTGAAGCTGTGACAAAACTGGCTATCTTGAATAGGAGTTGCAAGGTTATTTTTGGTAATAATAACACTAAAGGAATTAGCACAGCTACGTGTTAAACGTTTATACAGGTTCCGAGAATTTTTCAAGTGCATAATTATATGCATAAATCTTTTCTTTCGTAGATGAAGTGCGGTTGGTTCATCCTCCGGTTTGAGGTGTTGTCAAGAATTACGAAAGGTTTGAACGCAAATTGTAATCGTCAATATACAAATGAGGTTTAAGATGAAAATCAAGTGGCAAACTTGATGAATTATTTAGTTTCATATGTTATAATCAATATTTTAATTTATTTTAATTGTCCACTGTTGGTGGTCCTCAGTTGATTAGTCCACAGTTAGCTAGGAACAGTTAGCTAGAATTTTGTTAGCGTGGATTCTTAACAAATTTTCACATAGTTAATTTGTTTGTTTCTAACAAATTTTATTCCGTCAAATGTTTTCTTCATTATGCCACTTGTTGGATTCTGATAGGTAAAAATCCAAATATAAAATTTGAATGAAAATGGTTATTCTGTGGTGAACGGATTCATTTACCCGTGGATGTAAGTAGGATAGGAAATGACTGTTGAAACAGATTTAAAGAATGTACAGTGTAACTTATTAATGTGAAATCTTAAATATTCCTCGGGTATTACCTACCCGTTAAAATATTTTCATCATTAACAGTTTGTATGAAAGAATTTTTAATCACAATCTTTATGAAAATATATATACATATATATTTTCTTCAGATGTAATTATGGATTTAATGAGTCAATATAATATTAGACTCATTTGTTTTTCGATTTGAGCTAGAATAAGTAATCTCTAAAACTATTAGGAACCACATATTCTTCGCAGAATATTAATGAAGTTATGGTTCAATACTTCATTGTTAATTGCTATTGGTACTCCTTGGTATCCATGGTGCGTATGATGTTGATGTTCATGGGACAGATTGTGATGTTGAGGTGTGGGATGTAGATGTTGTTGTTGGTGGTACTAGTATTATTGGTGCTGATGCTGGTGGTGTTTAGGGTATTGAGGCTTGTGATGTTGATGTTACTGGCAGTTCTGGTTATGCTGCTGGTGCTGCTAATGGTGTTTGTAATTCTTGCTCCATAATCTCCAAAACCGTCACACGAGCGCGAAGTTTGTTAACTTCTGTTAGTACACCGGGATGATTGGCTATTGGAACGAGTGGATGAATAAGATTCGCAATATGGGATATTATATAATCGTGACGGGATACTCTAGCAATGAGTGAGAAAATAGTGTCTCGTACCGGTTCACCGGTAAGTGCCTCAGGTTCATCGCCAAGAGGGCAATGTAGTGGATGAAAAGGGTCATCTTCTTCTTGTCTCCAATGATTAAGTAGATCATGAGCCCATCAGATGAATTGGGGATGGCTGATTGGTTGATTCATTCTGGTGACGCTGCTTTCAGAGCTTAGGTGAAACTCCATATCGGAATACCTGTCGGAATCCGAGGAATTCGAACTGATTGAGGGATTCACCTCGTACGACCAGATGAAGGATTTTCGATAAGAAATAGATTATAGGATATAGATTAGTACCCTGTAATACATAGTTTACATATGCATATATAATACTAAAATCCCATAAGTTACGGAGGAATTTACGGAAGCTGTCAGGCAAATGTAACGATAACAGATACGCTAAGATATGAATTTATCTATACACTGTCAATGCAATAGAGGCAGTAAGACATGTCTAGACTAAGAATGATAAGCAAATAATTTCCTAAGGATGATAAGCAGATGATTTTTGACACAAAATGATAAGCAAAACTTTTGACATGTAGACACGGTCGAAGTCCAGACTCACTAATGCATCCTATCGATTTATCAGTTAGACACACTAATGCAGACCTGGTTCGCTAAGACCACCGCTCTGATACCAACTGTAGAGACCCATCCTAATCCATCTAGACGAAGTCCATATCGATTATAAATGATTCATAACAGTTGATTACATCGCGAGGTACTTGACCTCTATATGATACATTTTACAAACATTGCATTCGTTTTTGAAAAGACAATCTTTCTTACATCGAAAGTTGACGATATGCATATCATTTCATAATATATCTAACTATAATTGACTTAAAATAATCTTGATGAATTCAACGACTCAAATGCAACGTCTTTTGAAATATGTCATGAATGACTCCAAGTAATATCTCTAATATGAGCAATTGCACAGCGGAAGATTTCTTTCATACCTGAGAATAAACATGCTTTCAAATGTCAACCAAAAGGTTGGTGAGTTCATAGGTTTATCATAAAACAATAAAATTCATCATTTTGATAGACCACAAGATTTAAATCCTGCATGGTACAAATGGGCCCGAATCCTATACCCACCTGTAACGTACATGCTATATCTTTTAAATACAGTACATCTTTTTCGTGTACGAAACCATTTTCATAAATTATGATAACCGTATACATATCTTTGTGCACAAAAATAACATACACATAACCTGTGTATAAAATCATTCTCTCGATATATAACATTCACATCAACTGGTGGCAATTATCATGTCCACATAATTCAATGGTGGCAATTATCATGTCCACATAATTCAATGGTGGCAATTATCATGTCCACATAATTCAATGGTGGCAATTATCATGTCCACATAATTCAATGGTGGCAATTATCATGTCCACATAATTCATTCGAGGAATGTTTTACTTGTGTCTATCTCGTCAAACATTTATAAAAGCATTTCATGTATTCGCAGTTCAAAATGTATTTCAAAAGCATTTAATAAAGCAGTTGTAAAAGTAGCGCATGTATTCTCAGTCCCAAAAATGTAAAGAGTAAAAGGGAATCAAATGAACTCACCATACTGTATTTTGTAGTAAAAATACATATAACATCATTGAACAAGTATAAGGTTGGCCTCGGATTCACGAACCTATATCAATTGTATATCTATTAAAACATATAATCGTAACCGAACAAGCTTAGGTATTATTATTAATTTTTATTTTATTAACTTGTATGTTTCATTAATAACCATATTAAATATATTTATTTTATATACTTTAGATAAATAATTAGTATTTATGATGAAGATATTATTGTTGTTATGTGATATGTATCATTTATATTATTATATAGCTATTTATTTGATAAAATAATATAACTAATAATACATAACAATTTGTATCTTTTTATGATAATAATAACAATAATACTAAAAATAAGTAAATTTAGTAATGATACTGATATTAATAGTTTTTGATAATAATACTAATAGTAAAAATAATAATAGTAATAATAATCCTAATATTAATATTAATATTAATGATGATAATAACTACAATAATAATACTTATGATAATAATATTATTGATAACCGTATTAATAATAATAATCATAATAGTACTACTAATATCAACCTTAATGATAATACTAATAATGATGACAATACTGAATAATAATTACTATAAAAATAACAATATTGCGGGTAATGATAGTTATGATATTGTCTTTAGTGATTACATAATAATATTACTCATAATAATATGAATAATGATACTTATAAATGTAACTATAAAAATAATAATAATAATAATAATAATAATAATAATAATAATAATAATAATAATAATAATAATAATAATAATAATAATAATAATAATAATAATAATAATAATAATAATAATAATAATAATAATAATTCCTAATAATAATAATAAGGATAGAAATAAAATAAGAGTGTATACCCATTCCAAGCTTTTTATAAAAAGAATGTCCAAAACGGGACTCGAACCCGCGACCTCTCGCTCAACATCCACACACCTAAACCAACTGCTCTGCTTAACTTTTCCTTACATAACACAGGTTTAAACTCTTTTATCCCTTATTTTAGCCCAATCGAAAATCACCAAAAATGGATCACGGCCCAATTAAACAACCCGATTGCCTCCTTATACAGTTATACCAAGCGGTTTCTTTGTCTTCACCGATTGCTTCACTTTCCCCAAATTCATATGAACACCAAATTTTTTCCAAGATCAACTCTCATCAAATCAAGTCATAAGATTAATTGAATTCGCTTCCTAGAACTATACGTGAGTAATTCTGTGAAGGAAGTCACGGTCAAGAACAACAACAACTCCTAATTTGTTAATGACAGAAGCGATGATGAATATGGAATTGAAAGTCAGAAAATGGAGGACCAAAGCGTATCAGGTATAGATTACTTAATGAAGGTTTCTATTATTCATCTCCTAATTACTCGCCAACTATTAAATATATCAGAATTATACAAAAATTTGTGAATCAAAATGTTGACCTTGATGAACACTAGTTTGACTTTGAGGTTTGTAATCACTTAATGATTGTTAACTTGAATTAAAGTATTACGAAGTATCAAGGAATGATCAGAAACCTGAATATGTAATCAATTCGATATTAACAGCTCAATTAGCTCCGGAGGCCAAAATAGTTTGTAGTGGTGATTTAATCGACCAATAATGGCAGTAACATATAAATGGGTGGCGTTTTAGGATGGATGTTTAAATGGGTATCAAGCAGAAAGATAAATAATTGGTGAGGGTTGTGTCCTGATCGATACAGCAACACAAAGTAGCCATTTGATAATAGTTAGTAACATGTATTGATGATGTATGATGATGAAAACTCAAGTGGACTTCGACTATAATTGAAAACAGATGCCCTGTAGCAGTGGTTTCAATTTATGTTATTTGGTTCTTGTTTTGGCTCGAAAGAATAGCAGTAGGTACATGTGAAAACATGTTATATTGCTATATGATTGGTGTATGGTTTTAGAGTGATGGTTAAGGTGGTTGGTTGGGACAGAAAACAGATATATTAGCCTGTTGAAGCAGTAGCAGTAGCAGTATATGGATCGAGCATTTGTAGTTCCATGTGATGATGGTTTACAGTTTCTGCAGTAGAATAGGACCAACAAAAATTGCAGTAGTAGTAGTGGTTCGTTGGTGGTTAAAGAAAGTGATGGTTCGGTTGTGGTGTTGGGTGATGAAAGGATGGTGAAAGTGGTAGAAGTCTTCGGTGGTTTGGGCTTGACACAAAGGAGAGCAGGAGTCAAATTGGGTATATGGTTTGTGTTGGTGTCTTATTGTTAGTGATAATAAAGGCTAGATATAGATAATGACACATAGTTATGGTTGATACATAGCTATAGTTTTTATTATCGTTATTACTTGTTATAAATATTGATAAATATATAATAGAATATATGTTGATGTTTGAATATGGTTGCAGGTGTTTGCTTCATTGGGTGGTGTAGTTGTAATTGAAAATGATACTTTGATTTAATAGAACACAGAAAAAGAACAAGAAGTAAGATTTGTGGAATGTCAATTAGCAATAGAAGACATTAGTGTAGATGATTGAATTACAAGTGGATTTGTTAGTTGATTGTTTCGTAAATAACAAATGGAAAGTGATTGAGAAAAGGGATAGATGAATAAGAAAAGAAAACTAGTGGATCCTTTTTGCGTACAGTAACAATAATGGATGGAATTTGTTTCTTAGCCAAGATTGAGTTGACATAAAATCCCATATTAAACAGAAAAGAAGGAAAACGATATGTAATCGATTTTGTTTTAATCAATTATATATATATATATATATATATATATATATATATATATATATATATATATATATATATATATAACTATAATTATTAATAATTAGTAATGATATATATGTTAGTTCTAAAATACAGTTAATATATTTAATAATAGAATACTAATATTAATAATAATAATATTGATAATCATACTATGACAATTTTATATATATATCTATTTCATTTTCATATGTTGTATATTGAAAAGAATATTGTTAATAATACTGATTTTAATATTAATATTACTATTGATAATAATATTGAAAGTAATGATAATCATATTCCATCTTGTATCTAGATTTAATATATTACAATTTATTATTATTTTCCAATTATTCAATATTTTGAATCTTTAATATTTATTACAAATATATATAATACGACATATAATATTACGAATTATAATTTCAATTACCATATATATATATATATCCACACATATATTTACACTTAATTGTTCGTGAATCGTCGGAAGCGGTCGAATGGTATTTACATATATGAAAATAGTTCAAAATTTTTGAGACTTAACATTACAGACTTTGCTTATCGTGTCGGGAACATATAAAGATTTAAGTTTAAATTTGGTCAGAAATTTTCGGGTCATCACAGTTTGTGCAGAGGATAATACACATACATATATACCATATATATATAGATATAATATATAATAGATTAATAATAATGAAGTAATAATCTACTAATAATTGGGTGTGACAAAAGTCACTAGTAATCCCACAGCCATCTCAAATGTGATATATATATATATATATATATATATATATATATATATATATATATATATATATATATATATATATATATATATAATCATAATGAAGTATGAATGAGAAAGAATTTCAATCACTCAATCAAGCACATGAATTAAAATAGGATAGCCATCGTTGTTAATCAGTGGCGGATAAAAGTTCTCTGAAAAATCCCAAATCTTTACAGTAATTATCTTTATTTATTTCGGTCTTTTAGGGTGTAAAATCAATCATTAAATGTTTAAAATTATTAAATAAAATTTGAATCACTGTCCACGCTCAATCTCAACTAAAATATAAAAAAAAAATTTAAAATTTAACAAATAACTCCTAAATACATATTTAATAAGCCTATAAATCATATAACTCATTTTCGAATCATCGTTTATTTTAAAATCACATAAGTTCGTTATTAACTTGTTTAATATCGATCGAAACATCAAGCGAGTAATAAAATCATTTAATATTTATTTTTAATATATACTTTATTTATATATATAGATATATTTTAAATAATAATTATTATAATATCCATTTTTATTTTATTAATAACAATAACATATAATACTTCAAATTATATTTCAAATTATTATATATATATATATATATATATATATATATATATATATATATATATACATATTTAATTACAATTAATTGTTCGTGAATCGTCGGGAATGGTCGAATGTCAATTTCATTTATGAAAACAGTTCAAAAATTTTGAGACTCAACATTACAGACTTTGCTTATCGTGTCCGAAACATATAAAGATAAAGTTTAATTTGGTCGGAAATTTTCGGGTCGTCACAATATTCACACATAACTATTTACAAATAGTGGTTCGTGAATCGTTGGGAATGGTCAGAGGTCAATTGAATATATGAAACAGTTCAAAATTTTTGAGACTCAACATTACAGACTTTGTTTATCATGTCGAAATAATATAAAGATTAATTTTAAATTTGGTAAGAAATTTCTGGGTCGTCACAGTACCTACCCGTTAAAGAAATTTCGTCCCCGAAATTTGATCGAGATTGTCATGGCTAACAATAAGAATGTTTTCCTGACGAATATGAGCTGATAATTAGAGTTTTATTACTGTTGAGTAATATGGATAAGATAATTCGATTACTCGAAGAGTACGAGTGAAGCTATCACAAAAGAATGAAATGAGTAAATGAAGGTTCGTCTTAACCGGTGACGTAGTCACGGTTGATTTTTGGAATTCAAGGATTTAGAGAAAATCTTCGTAATAAGATTTGATTCTTCGGTAATTAAGGAAATTAAGATCTTCTTTGGTTAAATGCGATAATCTGTTTTGATTGCTCTGTCGGATATTTCACTATAAATCTACTCCCTTCGTTTCCTTTATATTTTGGAGTTCCATTCTTTTGTTTTCTCTTCCTGACTTTAAGTCAAGCGAATAATGGTCCAGAATTCATAGGTATGAAGTTTCGAATGAACATGACCAATGTTCTAAGAGAGAGATTGTAATAGCACGATATTGATTGGTTAAATTACCAGAATTCAGGAGAAAAGATAGAACTATCAAGAAAATATGTTCTTGATATGTTTATAGATTAGATAGAATGTAAGAGTCGTGTAACATAGTACATGATGACGTTATAATATGTGAATCATCACGTTCCATTAGAAACTCAGCATGACTTACTGTAATATAATCACGTTGATCAAGTGTCATTATATTATACTAACTCATGCTTCAGTTCCCAACACTACTTCAAAAACATTCATATTTTAAATTCGAATTTTTCATAATATAGAAACTAAAACAGTTTCTTTTATGATATAACACAGATAGCGTGAAGAAATGAATAAATTCAGATAAGAATAGTTATGAAAATATCTTCAGAAATATCGAGGATATTTATAATGAAAGATATGATGATATCTTAGAATTTCTAATATCAAAGGATAACGAAGAAGATTTGTTCGTAAAGGTTTAGAGTCAGGAGCAAGGTATTCGCTAATGACTTCAGCAGATACTGAATCATTTGGATTCTTTGAAGGCAGGTTTAATCTTTGTGATTTGTCCACAGCCTCCTTCATGGTTTTCTCAATCTGTTTTCCCGTTCCAAACCTTCTCTTTTTCTGAGCTTTGCCAACACACTATTCTTTATCATCAAACTTTTGACTGTTAAGGTCGTTTACAGTTTTTGCTGCTTCATCAGCATTTTTCAAAATTTCGAGAACTAGTTCGCAGTTTAAGGTGTTTTTCAGAATGTTCACATTCGAAGTATGTAAGTCTTGGAGATAGATGTTATATGTATATATATAACTGTTGGCGTAGAATTGCAGCAAAATTCGAGAATAATGATTCAAGCTTTTTGGTATGGCAACTACCATTACAAGATACAGATGTGTACATGATAGGGTTTCCACTGAATAAGTATAGTGATTTTTCGGAGAGGCTTAAAGATCAATGAAATTGTTGGTAAGTTTACTGCTAATGTGGTGGAATATAAACGATTCTCCGATAACGATGATGAAGGGGTAATCTTTATAATAAGGTTTATTCGAATGAAAAATTGAAGCTGATTTGCTGAAGCTGTGAAAAAATTGGCTAATTTGAAAAAGAATTGCAATGTTATTTTCGGTAATAGCAATGTCAAAGGAGCTAGCACAGATATGTGTTAAATGTTTACTTAGGTTCCGAGTGTTTTCAGGTGCATAACTATATGCATCAATCTTTTCTTCCGTAGATGAAGTGCGGTTGGTTCATCCTCTCGATTGAGGTGTTTTCAAGAATCATGAAAGGTTTGAAAGCAGATTGTAATCGTCAAGATACAAATGAGATTTAAGATGAAATCAAGTGGCAAACTTGAAGAAATGTTTAGTTCATATGTTATAATCAATATTTTAATTCATTTTAATTGTCCAATGTTAGTAGTCCACAGTTAGTAGTCCACAATTAATAGTTCAATAATTCATATATAGTTTAATATATAATATTCGAATTAATTAATATGTATCGTGACCCATTGTATACATGTCTCAGACTCGATCACAACTCAAAGTATAAATATTATTTTAGAATCAACCTCAACCCTGTATAGCTAACTCGATCATTACCGCATATAGAGTGTCTATGGTTATTCCAAATAATATATATAGATGACGTCGATATGATATGTCAAAACATTGTATACTTGTCCCGATTTATCCAACGATATTTAAAGTGCGTAAAATAAATAACAGAAATTAAATGACGATAAATAAAATTACGAGAATTAAAATTGCGATAATTAAATTGCGATAAATAAATGTAATAAGAAATTAACAGTTAGCTAGGAACAGTTAGCTAGGATTTTGTTAGCGTGGATTCTTAACAAAATTTCTCATAGTTAATTTGTTTGTTTCTAACAAATTTTATTTTGTCCAATGTTTTCTTCATTATGCCACTTGTTGGATTCTGATATGTCAAAATCCAAATATGAAATTGAAAGAAAATGGTTATTCTGCGGTGAATGGATATGTATATCTGTGGATGTAAGTAGGATATGAAATGACTATTGAATCAAATTGGAAGAATGAACAGTGTAACTTATTAATATGAAATTTAAATATTTCTCGGGTATTACCTACCCGTTAAAATATTCTCATCATTAACAGTTTGTACAAAAGAATTTTCAATTACAATCTTTATGAAAATATATATACATATATATTTTCTTCAGATGTAATCATGGATTTAATGAGTTAATATTATATTAAACTCATCTGATTTACGGTTAGAACTAGAGTACATAATCTCTAAAACATTAGAGATTACATAATCATCATGTCGAACGAAGATGAATGATGTGGAACGTCATGTAGAACGATGATTATACTCGAGGTACAGAATGAGATGTTGAGGCATGTGATGTTGAAACTTGGGTTGTTGGTGGTACTGGTTATGCTGCTGGTGCAGCTGATGCTCGTAGATATTGCACCATATTCTCCAGAGTCACTATTCAAGCGCGAAGCTCGTTGACTTCCTCTATTATTTCGGGATGATTGGCGGTTGGAACAAGCGAATGAATAAGGTTCAGAATTTCGGATATCATATAATCGTTGTGGGATATCCTGGAAATGAGGGTGAATATGGTGTTTCGGATAGGTTCGTCGGTAAGTGCTTCAGGTTTTTCGCCAAGAGGGAAATGTGGTGGATGAAAGGGATCACCTTCTTCTTGTCTCCACTGATTTAGTGGACTACGAACCCATCCCCAATTCATCCAGAATAGATGATGGCTAATTGGTTGATCCATTCCGGTCACACTGCTTTCGGAGCTTGAGTGAAACTCCATATCGGAATTCGAGGGACTTGAACTAGTGGCGAGTTCCATTTCGTACGATTGAATAAAAAAAAATTTCGACATGAAATGATTTTCGACTTTCGAATGATATTCTAATTACATAGAATATACATACATACATACATATACATATATATATATATATATATATATATATATATATATATATATATATATATATATATATGAACAAAAGATTTCGTAGATTACGGAGGAAATTACGAAATATGTCAGGCAAAGTTTATAGTAACAGATAAGCTAAGATATGAATTAGCAGATACGCTAAGATATGAATTTTGTCTATACACTATTCATACAATCAATGCAGTAAGATGTGTCTAGACTAAGAATGATAAGCAAGTGATTCCCTAAGAATGATAAGCAGGTAATTTTGGACACGAAATGATAAGCAAAACTTTTGACATGCAGACACGGTCAAAGTCCAGACCCACTAATGCATCTAAACAACTATCAGTTAGACACACTAATGCAAGACCTGGTTCGCTAAGACCACTGCTCTGATACCAACTGAAAGGACCCGTTCATACCAAATATAAACAATTCACGATAGTTGATTTCATTGCGAGGTATTTGATCTCTAAATGATACATTTTACAAACATTGTATTCGTTTTTAAAAGACAAACTTTCATCACATCGAAAGTTGATAGCATGCATACCATTTCATAATATATCCAACTATAAATGACTTAATAATATTCTTGATGAACTCAACGACTCGAATGCAACGTCTTTTGAAATATGCCATGAATGACTCCAAGTAATATCTCTAAAATAAGCAAATGTACGGCGGAAGATTTCTTTCATACCTGAGAATAAACACGCTTTAAAGTGTCAACCAAAAGGTTGGTGAGTTCATAGGTTTATCATAAACAATAAAATTCATCATTTTGATAGACCACACGATTTTAAATACAGTACACCTATCTCGTGTACGAAACCGTTTTTCATAATGCTTGGTAGAGTAGGTTCGTATCCTTTTCTCCCCCGTAGGTTGCCTCGCGATTTTTAATAACCGTACACATATCTCGTGCACAAAAATAATACACATAACCTGTGTATAAAAATCATTCTCTCGATACATAAATTTCAATTTGATTTCATTGCTCAACATGGTAACCGACCTTAACATATAATGCGCATCAATAATATCCCCAAAATAGAACATCTCGTCTGTATAATATATAAACTTCGAAGTACTAAACACCACGCCCACTAGCTCTTCCGTCTAGTGAACATTCTGGGTAGGGGTGTTAAACCCGGTAGCTACCTTTAGGATTCGCGTAAATTAGGGCCATACCCGTTTCTAATTCTTAAGTTACCAAGCAATAATAATCAGGGGAAATATTCACAATAATTAGTGGCAATTATAACGTCCAACTAATTCAATAATTATCCACAGAACTTCTGTCTGCATAATAATTCATTCGAGGAATGTTTTGCTTGTGTCTATCTCGTCAAATATTTTAAAAGCATCTCAGTCCAAAAATATAGATTTCAAAGGCATTTAATAAAACAGTTATAAATCAGTTATAAAGCAGCGCATGTATTTTCAGTCCAAAAAATGTAAAGAGTAAAAGGGAATCAAATGAACTCACAATACGATATTTTGTAGTAGAAATATGCATACGACGGAACTGAACAATGCAGGGTTGGCCTCGGATTCACGTACCTATATATATATATATATATATATATATATATATATATATATATATATATATATATATATAGAACAAAAGATTTCGTAGATTACGGAGGAAATTACGGAATATGTCAGGCAAAGTTTATAGTAACAGATAAGCTAAGATATGAATTAGCAGATACACTAAGATATGAATTTTGTCTATACAATATTCATGCAATCAATGCAGTAAGATGTGTCTAGACTAAGAATGATAAGCAAGTGATTCCCTAAGAATGATAAGCAGGTAATTTTGGACACGAAATGATAAGCAAAACTTTTGACATGCAGACACGGTCAAAGTGCAGACCCACTAATGCATCTAAACAACTATCAGTTAGACACACTAATGCAAGACCTGGTTCGCTAAGACCACTGCTCTGATACCAACTGAAAGGACCCGTTCATACCGAATATAAACAATTCATGATAGTTGATTTCATTGCGAGGTATTTGATCTCTAAATGATACATTTTACAAACATTGCATTCGTTTTTAAAAGACAAACTTTCATCACATCGAAAGTTGATAGCATGCATACCATTTCATAATATATCCAACTATAAATGACTTAATAATATTCTTGATGAACTCAACGACTCGAATGCAACGTCTTTTGAAATATGCCATGAATGACTCCAAGTAATATCTCTAAAATAAGCAAGTGTACGGCGGAAGATTTCTTTCATACCTGAGAATAAACACGCTTTAAAGTGTCAACCAAAAGGTTGGTGAGTTCATAGGTTTATCATAAACAATAAAATTCATCATTTTGATAGACCACACGATTTTAAATACAGTACACCTATCTCGTGTACGAAACCATTTTTCATAATGCTTGGTAGAGTAGGTTCGTATCCTTTTCTCCCCCGTAGGTTGCCTCGCGATTTTTAATAACCGTACACATATCTCGTGCACAAAAATAATACACATAACCTGTGTATAAAAATCATTCTCTCGATACATAACATTCAATTTGATTTCATTGCTCAACATGGTAACCGACCTTAACATATAATGCGCATCAATAATATCCCTAAAATAGAACATCTCGTCTGTATAATATATAAACTTCGAAGTACTAAACACCACGCCCACTAGCTCTTCCGTCTAGTGAACATTCTGGGTAGGGGTGTTAAACCCGGTAGCTACCTTTAGAATTCGCGTAAATTAGGGCCATACCCGTTTCTAATTCTTAGGTTACCAAGCAATAATAATCAGGGGAAATATTCACAATAATTAGTGGCAATTATAACGTCCAACTAATTCAATAATTATCCACAGAACTTCTGTCTGCATAATAATTCATTCGAGGAATGTTTTGCTTGTGTCTATCTCGTCAAATATTTTAAAAGCATCTCAGTCCAAAAATATAGATTTCAAAAGCATTTAATAAAACAGTTGTAAATCACTTATAAAGCAGCGCATGTATTCTCAGTCCCAAAAATGTAAAGAGTAAAAGGGAATCAAATGAACTCACAATACGATATTTTGTAGTAGAAATATGCATACGACGGAACTGAACAATGCAGGGTTGGCCTCGGATTCACGAATATATATATATATATATATATATATATATATATATATATATATATATATATATATATATATATATATATATATATATATATATATATATATATATGTATTATTAGTAATTTAATTGTTATTTTAATTATGTCTTTCATTAATAACCTAATTAATTACATTTATTAATCTTTATTATAAAAATATCAATATAGTTATGTTATACGTATTAAATATATTTTTATATAATTAATATTTATTTGTTATAATATTAATAATAGGAATAATATTAACAATAATGATGCTTATAATAATAATAATGATAATAATGATAATAATGTTAATATTGATAATAAAAATGATAATACTAATATATAAAATTTTTAATAATGATAGTAATAATAATAAAAATAAAAGGTTGTATTATTTTTACAATAAAAACACAAATTTTGATAAAAATTCTTAATACTAATAATACTTAATAATAATACTTGTTAATAAATATATTAATGTTAATAATAATAATGATAATAACATAGTTGTAGTGATAATAATAATAATAATAATAATAATAATAATAATAATAATAATAATAATAATAATAATAATAATAATAGTAATAATACTTATGATAATTTTATTAATAATGATAGTTTTAATATTAATACTTATATAATATTCATAACTATAATTCTAACTCTACTAATAATGATAATGATAATAATAATAATAATAAATTTAGAATACAACCTTTGAAGAAAAACAAGCTCTAAAAAAATACGCCACTGCCCGG
This sequence comes from Rutidosis leptorrhynchoides, assembly GCF_046630445.1. Lineage (NCBI taxonomy): Eukaryota > Viridiplantae > Streptophyta > Magnoliopsida > Asterales > Asteraceae > Rutidosis > Rutidosis leptorrhynchoides. The sequence continues at coordinate 254,041,255 of NC_092342.1, read as the reverse complement.
GCTCTACATAATATGGATCTTAATTTCTGTTATCCCTTATTCCCGTACTTTTCTCCTTCATCAAAATAAATCGCTAAAAAAAACTGAAGTAGCATTTATGGGTGTTAACGGCCCATGTTAAATTCAGCCCAATAGAAATAATCACTTCGGCCCATACAACAAGATCACAAACCCAATAAATTTCAAATGGCCCGATAGAAAAAAAATACAGTACTGTATTGATAAAAATGGAAATAAAGCCGCCACCCTTTATGGATTTCACTTTCATTAACCCCACTTGTACCATTGTACGCTGCTTTCCATTAACAATATCATACTGGTTGGATAAAGTAGGATACTATTTAAAAAAATGCAAAAAGGTTTAATGACGATTGATGTGGTGTAAGTAGAAAAACAACATGAGGTGTTTGGTGGTTGTGTTACGGTATAATCAAGATAGAAAATTAGCAGGTGTCGATGGTTTAATGATGGATGTGCTGATGGGTGGTTGACGAAAACAACAGGAGATGGGTGTTTGGTTAGGGTTGCTCAGAATAGAAATAGGATCAAGTAGAAGTAACAACAAAATATCAACAACCTTCTGTCAAATAACGATGGTGTCATCTTGACCCAGAAACAGACACGTAAATAGTAGTAACATGTTTGTGTAGCTTGTATAAGATGGTGATGATGGTTTGTGCGTGGTTGGTGTTCGATGGTACATGGTGGTAAGGTGATTGTCGAACAATAGATATAATTAGTTGCAAATGAGAAACTTGTGGTTTTGTGTATCGTTGGCAACATTAATCAATTAAGATGGTTAGGCATGGTGGTGTGTTTTATAAACCGAAGGTGGTGAGGTTATGGTAGTTTTTAGGTTGTAAGGCGTACGAAAGTGGAAGCAAGATCCTAGCTAGTTGTAATCGATGATGATCGATGGTGGTTTTGATCTGATAGTTTCGATGGTTATGATTTGAACAAGTTACAGGTACTAGTTGTAGTAAGTTCGATGTAGAAAAAAGTAAGTGAACAGTTGCGTGTGTAGGTGATCATGGATGTGGCGATTATCATGAATGTTTGTGTGGTTCGTACAAAGCATGAAACAGAATTAGTTGAGTAATGGAAACCATGCATCAGTCGAGCAGAAAAAAAATGTGTTGTGCGTATTCATGCTTGATGATGAGTGCGTGGGTTTGGTGATTAATGGAACTAGAAACAAAGAAAGATGAATGGGTGTGGTGGTTATGGGGTGACCGGCGGTGGTTGTGGATGGTTGTAGGATGGTTGGGTTAAGCACTCACGGGGATGAAGAAGATGATAAAGGTTCAAGTTTGAGGTTGATCTATCCTATCGATATGTATATGCTTATGATCTATATATCCATAGATTTTATATTTAAATAATATAATAATTATAATAATAATAAATTTAAAACATGTGAGTTTAATAACAGTAAACCATCGATATTTTTAAATTCTTGTGCCGACAGTTTTCACGGACTACTATTTCGCATCCCGTTGATAATTAGTGGCGGATTAAAGTGTTCAGAAAAATTCCATATTTTTAAATTAAATAGTTTTGTTTATTTTGGTCATTATGGTATAAAATTTGATCATTAATTTATTAAAAAAAATTACATCAACTGTCCCTCTCAATTCTTGGTAAAATATAAAAAGTTCTACAATTTAATAAAAAGCTCCTAAATACATTTTTAATAAGTCTATAATTTATAGAACTCATTTTCGGATCACCGTTTATTTTAAAATCATATAAGTTTGAATTTAGTTTGCTTAATATCAATCGGAACATCAAACGAGTATTACAATCATTTAATATTTATTTTTACTATACTTTATTTATATATAGTTATGTTGAAAATAATAATTATTATAATATTCTATTTTTATTTTATTTTACATAATTCGTTTTAATAACAACAACATATAATGTTTCGAATTATATTTCCAATTATTATTATTATTATTATTATATATATATATATATATATATATATATATATATATATATATATATATATATATATATATATATATATATATATATATATATATATATATATTCACACATAACTATTTACAAATAGTGGTTCGTGAATCGTCGGGAATGGTCGGAGGTCAATTGAATATATGAAACAGTTCAAAATTTTTGAGACTCAACATTACAGACTTTGTTTATCATGTCGAAATAATATAAAGATTAAGTTTAAATTTGGTCGGAAATTTCCGGGTCGTCACAACCCCGATGATTCCCCCAAATTCCTCCTACGAGTCTCTTCCCCTAGAATCAAATCTTTGATCCCCTCAAGCTTGAGCTTATGGTTCCTGTGGAACTACTAACTGCAGTAACTGTACTCGACCAACTTTCAGGCAAAGATGAAAGCAAAATCAGTGCCTGAAGTTCATCATCAAACACAATCTCCACTGAGGCCAATCTTGTAATGAGATTATTGAAATCATTGATATGATCTGCAGCACACGCACCTTCTTTCATCTTTTGGTTGAACAATTGACGCATGAGAAAAACCTTATTAGCAGCGTTAGGTTTTCATACATGTTTGTAAGTGCCTTTAAACACCCAAACGTAGTCTTCTCGTTAATAACGTTGTAGGCAACGTTTTTTGCAAGAGACATCCTACCCGCCCCTAAAGCTTAGCGATCTAGGAGATCCCAATCTTATTGTTTAACGCTATCAGGCTTCTTCTCTTCAAGTGGTAAGTGTAATTTTTTCTGGTATAAATAGTCTTCTATTTGCATCTTCCAGAAACCAAAATCTTTTCCATCGAACCGATCAATCCTAAACTTTCCTTCGTCCGCCATCGCGCCCAATACGAACCTTGAGCTCTAGATACCAGTTTTTAGGAATTTATGGACCCAACAACGATCACTAATCGATAGATTGTGATCCTACAAACGACAAACGGACAGAATAAATGCCAGAAAAGTAAAAGACACAAGAATTTACGTGGTTATATGCAATCGGTATGATTGCTTTAGTCCACGGACAACTAGAGAGCTTTTTTTTTATTGATTTTCGTACATAGGGTTTACAGAATACAATGAGTATATTTATAGTGCTAATCAAAATTAGAAAACAATTCTAATAACTTGCTGGCTATGAACATCATCGCGTTTCGCGACACCCCGTCGCGTTTCGCGACAACTTCAACTCAAACGTGGCAACTAAGACCAAAATGCGATGACCATCAAGTCCCAATCCCTGCCACATTTGTCGCGTTCCAATGTGTCGCGTATCGCTACAAACTGCACCCAAACGCGACAGGCCAGTTTCTTCGTTTTGATCTTTTTTGCACATCCAACAAGACTATCTTGAACATTTTTCCTAGTAATCTTAATTTCATGTCTACCAACCTTAAATGAACAATCCACATTTTTTCGGCAAAAAAACTAAAACTCGAATAGAAACGAGATCGTTTTCCAAAAGAAAACGCCCTCAACAAGGAATACAAAAGAACGGGAAAAATAGGGAAGCTCGCACCTAGAAAATAACCATCTAAACAAAAACTATCTATAAACGAGCCTCCTCTAACAACCCGAAAAACTTAAAAACAATATTAAACAGAATACAACGCGATAATAACTAACACGAACAAAGCGAAATCAACAAACAGAGAAAAGAAAACGAATAACCCGAGACAAACCTAACGTATAAAACACTAGGTCCCGCCCTCTTCAACTTACCATTAACAGTCTCTTTCAAAATTTTCTTCCCGGACTGATTATCTATCTTGTAAGATAATACATTGGCGGATCTATCACCCGGTACGCTCTCCTTGGCCAAACGTGTCATCATTTCATCGAAAGTCGCTAAAGCTTCCACAGACATATTACCTTTCCCGTTAACCGAAGAACCGTCGTCTCTTCCATCATGAGAGCCCATAAACAAGTTTTGAATTGCGTCCCCGTAATCCAAGTCATCACTGTGATCTTTAAGCTTATAAGTACCCGATGTGGAAGCCTCATTCATCTCCTTTCTTGACCTCGGGTTAGCTTCACCAAGTAGACTTCTTGAAACATCTCTATTCAAAACGTACCACGATTTACAAAAACCTTCGCACGAGGGGGCCTCGCAATCGCAATATCTTCTTCCACTACGACCAATCCACACCTGTAAAGGCCTATCTTCGTCCGAAACCTTACGATTTGCCAATAATTTTTCTTTCCTTTTCTTCTTCTCCTCCTTCAAGAGAGCCAATCTTTCAGCGAAAGTTATGTTATCATCATTTGGCTCCAAACATGATCAAATCTGTCAACTACCCAATATGCTAATCTTGATGGAATCGATTCAATTTCAAAGTTAAGCAAACTCTTGAACCCATTTTCACTTAACCACTGTTTCTGATTGCTAGACAACACATGCAATGTCTTCACTAATTGTGATGGGCATTGTCGTGTCTTAAGTGTCCCTTTTTTTAACTCGTCTAGTACAAATACGTTTTCCATTTGATACCTTTACCTTCCTATTCATCTTGTTTGGTTGCTTCATTTTCTTAATTTTCACTGTGTTGCTCCTATCGTCCTCATCTACGAAATCATCATCAGAAAGAATTGCATTCATATATGTACCTGCACAAATTATATAGTTACAACAAATGTATTTATTGTACATGTGATCCAAAATAGAATACATACACAGTAAGTAATGATAGAGTAAATGGTTATATTCATTAGGAAGATTTAAAAACACATACTTTGTACCGTTTCTTTTATTAAAGTAACTTCTCATATATATATATATATATATATATATATATATATATATATATATATATATATATATATATATATATATATATATATATATATATATATATATATAGAGGCATGATCAATGGGGAAGTAACCAATCGGGGGGAAACGGGGGGAAGCAAAAAAAAAAAATTTCGTTTTTTGAAAAAACTTTGTTCACGAACATTATAGATTGGATGAAAAAAAGAACATTTAGAAAAGACACTTCGTGATGAATGTTATTATTTTGGCGAGAAAACGATCGACAAAAATAAAATTCAAGATAATATTGTTCGTAAAGAGTGTTAACGTTTTTTTTTTTGCATGTTTTGTGAAGTAAAATTTAGCGCGATTTAGAGTTTAGAGTTTGGTGTTTTGATTTTATTCCATAAACCCAAAACACCAAACCCTAAACCCTAAACCCTAAACCCTAAACTCTAAATCGTTCGTGTTAAAAACTCAATCTAAACCCTAAATCTAAACCCTAAACCCTAAATTTCTAAACCCTATAAACCCTAATATCTAAACCCTAATATCTAAACCCTAATGTCTAAAACCTCAACATACGCTCGAAAAACACGATAATTGTTATATATTACTTCTTCGAGCGTTTTTCTGCCAAAATAATAACATTCATCACGAAGTGTCTTTTCTAAATGTTCATATTTTCATCCAATATATAATATTCGTGAAAAAAGTTTTTTCAAAAAACGAAGAAAAAAATTTTTGCTTCCCCCCGCTTCCCCCCGATTGGTTACTTCCCTCTTGATCCTAAGCAAATTTTTTTTTCTTCGTTTTTTGAAAAAACTTTGTTCACGAACATTATAGATTGGATGAAAATAAGAACATTTAGAAAAGACACTTCGTGATGAATGTTATTATTTTGGCGGAAAAACGCTCGAAGAAGTAATATATAACAATTATCGTGTTTTTCGAGCGTATGTTGAGGTTTTAGATATTAGAGTTTAGATATTAGGGTTTAGATATTAGGGTTTATAGGGTTTAGACATTAGGGTTTAGAAATTTAGGGTTTAGGGTTTAGATTTAGGTTTTAGATTGAGTTTTTAACACGAACGGTTTAGACACTACAAGAAAAACGATTTTTCCGGACATGGGTTTCCCGGACGACTGCAAAAAGCCACAAACCGACAAAAAATTTTGCTTTTCTGTTTGCTTTTTCCTGATTGTTTGACCAACTTTTCCCGAACGACCCAATGTCGTCCGGAAAAATAGGCACCAATTATTGTACCCGAAAAAAATTGGCTCCAGAAAATAGAAAGTTTTCGCGGGCTTTTTTTCCGGACGATTTGTCGTTTGGAAAGACTTTGGGGACGACTAGTCGTCTGGAAAACCTTTGGGGACGATAGGTCGATTTTTCCTACTTATACTTCATCCTCAACACATATTGAACACGTATCTAACACACATCCAATACTTAAACTGCACTATCAAACTTCCAAACTCAAAATAGTGACCCTTTCGCCGATGATTGTCTCAATCGAAGTGTAATACGGAAGTGAATTCCGTAATGAAATGAAAGTTTACGATTATACGCGTGGTTCAAAAGCTACGTTCAAAAACATTGACGTTCGCGACGTTGGTTTAGATGAGCTTTTAACCTTTTTGAAAGAAAATGTTCCGTTCGAACACACGGACGTCTTGTTTTATGAAGATGACTGTGTTTCGGAATTGTCCGCCACATATCTTCGTACCAACGATCAGTGGAACGGTATAAAAGAAACCCTAAGTTGGCGTTCTGATCGCATTTCTCTTTATTTGGTTTTGGAAGACGAAAACACTTTTTAACTTTCCGTTAAGTTAGTTAGTTAACTTGGGTGGATTTGTATCGTTTGTATTTGTATCGTTTGTATTTGTGTCTCGTTTGTATTTGTATCGTTTGTATTTGTATCGGTTGTATTAGTTCTGTTGAATGAAATTGTTATGTTGTTGTCATTTGTTTTAAATAAAAACGGATTGTAAGTAGATAAATCGGTTATTATATATAAAGAGCAATATTTAAGTAGACAAACGAATTTTTTTGAATTAAACACAACAAACGACAAAATTAAATTAATATAATACAAAGTTACTGAATTAAACACACTTACTGAATTAAACACACTTACTGGAATAAACACACACTTAGTTATCAGACGTCGTCCTACATATCCTTCAAGCACACGACTAAAATTAAACACACTTACTAAATTTAAACACACTTACTGAATTAAACATACTTCAAGCACACGACTACAAAGTTACTGGTATTGAAACATACTAATAACGACGACGAGGATGACTACGAGCATTCGATTTAGTGGACGAACTTTCAGAACCTGAGCTCGATGCTACCGATGTTTCAGAAACTAAGGACCGGTCGATAGGTAACGTGGTTATCGGACGTCATCCCACCAAACCTTCAACCGCACCAATACTAGTAAATAGACGGTTCAGAAATGCTCCGTACGGAAGATGAGGTCGTGTTTCTGCATAACGAAGTTGATTCATTCGGGAAGCGACCAAATGAGCAATATTTACTTGGATGTTGTGAGTTATGCACCAGTGAAGACATGCTTTGGTCATTGACAATCGAGTGACGTTTGGTTCGCGGTGGTACATGTTACTCCTAATAAGTGCATTTCTTATAGCAATATTTCCCGAACAAAGGTATTCGTCAAGGATGCCTGAACGTTATATGGTTCTGAATGGAACCGTAATATGACACATAAGTATGGCCATGTCATATTTTGGAATATCCGGAGGAAGAGCTTCGAGGTCTTCACTGGAAAAATAGATATTTTTACCTTCAAATGGTACGCCCAATAGCATACCAAATTGTTCAAGAGTATACTCGTGTTGCCTGTCATAGATTTGAAACCTCACCAATTGTTCATTAGTGAATTCAAAGTTGGGAATAGAATTGATGCACGAGAGCAGGAAAAAAAAAACTTATCAAGCAAAAGGAAAGGAAGCCAACCCATTCTTCTAAATTCACGATCGATCTCTGGAAAATCTTGTAGTCTGACTTGTCGACCTTCACTAATAGGTCTATTATTTGTTGGTTGATTCATAGTGTGATTGTAGATAGAGATAGAGAGACTTGAATGGGTGGATATGGATGAAAAGAGTGTGTATGGCTACTCTTTAAGTAGATCCACAAAGTTTTCCCAGACGACCCAATGTCGTCCGGAAATATTGAAATGTCCCGTTCTTATTGATTAAAAACGTTCCATATTAATTGATTTCGTTGCGAGGTTTTGACCTCTATATGAGACGTTTTTCAAAGACTGCATTCATTTTAAAACAAACCATAACCTTTATTTCATCAATAAAGGTTTAAAAAGCTTTACGTAGATTATCAAATAATGATAATCTAAAATATCCTGTTTACACACGACCATTACATAATGGTTTACAATACAAATATGTTACAACAAAATAAGTTTCTTGAATGCAGTTTTTAAACAACATCATACAAGCATGGACTCCAAATCTCGTCCTTATTTAAGTATGCGACAGCGGAAGCTCTTAATAATCACCTGAGAATAAACATGCTTAAAACGTCAACAAAAATGTTGGTGAGTTATAGGTTTAACCTATATATATCAAATCATAATAATAGACCACAAGATTTCATATTTCAATACACATCCCATACATAGAGATAAAAATCATTCATATGGTGAACACCTGGTAACCGACATTAACAAGATGCATATATAAGAATATCCCCATCATTCCGGGACACCCTTCGGATATGATATAAATTTCGAAGTACAAAAGCATCCGGTACTTTGGATGGGGTTTGTTAGGCCCAATAGATCTATCTTTAGGATTCGCGTCAATTAGGGTGTCTGTTCCCTAATTCTTATATTACCAGACTTAATAAAAAGGGGCATATTCGATTTCGATAATTCAACCATAGAATGTAGTTTCACGTACTTGTGTCTATTTTGTAAATCATTTATAAAACCTGCATGTATTCTCATCCCAAAAATATTAGATTTTAAAAGTGGGACTATAACTCACTTTCACAGATTTTTACTTCGTCGGGAAGTAAGACTTGGCCACTGGTTGATTCACGAACCTATAACAATATATACATATATATCAAAGTATGTTCAAAATATATTTACAACACTTTTAATATATTTTGATGTTTTAAGTTTATTAAGTCAGTTGTCCTCGTTAGTAACCTACAACTAGTTGTCCATAGTTAGATGTACAGAAATAAATTGATAAATATTATCTTGAATCAATCCACGACCCAGTGTATACGTATCTCAGTATTGATCACAACTCAAACTATATATATTTTGGAATCAACTTCAACCCTGTATAGCTAACTCCAACATTCACATATAGAGTGTCTATGGTTGTTCCGAAATATATATAGATGTGTCGACATGATAGGTCGAAACATTGTATACGTGTCTATGGTATCTCAAGATTACATAATATACAATACAAGTTGATTAAGTTATGGTTGGAATAGATTTGTTACCAATTTTCACGTAGCTAAAATGAGAAAAATTATCCAATCTTGTTTTACCCATTACTTCTTCATTTTAAATCCGTTTTGAGTGAATCAAATTGCTATGGTTTCATATGTAACTCTATTTTATGAATCTAAATAGAAAAAGTATAGGTTTATAGTCGGAAAAATAAGTTACAAGTCATTTTTGTAAAGGTAGTCATTTCAGTCGAAAGAACGACGCCTAGATGACCATTTTAGAAAACATACTTCCACTTTGAGTTTAACCATAATTTTTGGATATAGTTTCATGTTCATAATAAAAATTATTTTCTCAAAATAACAACTTTTAAATCAAATTTTATCATAGTTTTTAATTAACTAACCCAAAACAGCCCGCGGTGTTACTACGACGGCGTAAATCCGGTTTTACGGTGTTTTTCGTGTTTCCAGGTTTTAAATCATTAAGTTAGCATATCATATAGATATAGAACATGTGTTTAGTTGATTTTAAAAGTCAAGTTAGGAGGATTAACTTTTGTTTGCGAACAAGTTTAGAATTAACTAAACTATGTTCTAGTGATTACAAGTTTAAACCTTCGAATAAGATAGCTTTATATGTATGAATCGAATGATGTTATGAACATCATTACTACCTTAAGTTCCTAGGATAAACCTACTGGAAAAGAGAAAAATTGATCTAGCTTCAACGGATCCTTGGATGGCTCGAAGTTCTTGAAGCAGAATCATGACACGAAAACAAGTTCAAGTAAGATCAACACTTGAAATAAGATTGTTATAGTTATTGAAATTGAACCAAAGTTTGAATATAATTATTACCTTGTATTAGAATGATAACCTACTGTAAGAAACAAAGATTTCTTGAGGTTAGATGATCACCTTACAAGATTGGAAGTGAGCTAGCAAACTTGAAAGTATTCTTGATTTTATGTAACTAGAACTTGTAGAATATATGAAGAACACTTAGAACTTGAAGATAGAACTTGAGAGAGATCAATTAGATGAAGAAAATTGAAGAATGAAAGTGTTTGTAGGTGTTTTTGGTCGTTGGTGTATGGATTAGATATAAAGGATATGTAATTTTGTTTTCATGTAAATAAGTCATGAATGATTACTCATATTTTTGTAATTTTATGAGATATTTCATGCTAGTTGCCAAATGATGGTTCCCACATGTGTTAGGTGACTCACATGGGCTGCTAAGAGCTGATCATTGGAGTGTATATAGCAATAGTACATACATCTAAAAGCTGTGTATTGTACGAGTACGAATACGGGTGCATACGAGTAGAATTGTTGATGAAACTGAACGAGGATGTAATTGTAAGCATTTTTGTTAAGTAGAAGTATTTTGATAAGTGTATTGAAGTCTTTCAAAAGTGTATAAATACATATTAAAACACTACATGTATATACATTTTAACTGAGTCGTTAAGTCATCGTTAGTCGTTACATGTAAGTGTTGTTTTGAAACCTTTAGGTTAACGATCTTGTTAAATGTTGTTAACCCAATGTTTATAATATCAAATGAGATTTTAAATTATTATATTATCATGATATTATCATGTATGAATATCTCTTAATATGATATATATATATATATATATATATATATATATATATATATATATATATATATATATATATATATATATATATATATATATATATATATATATATATATATATATATATATACATTAAATGTCTTTACAACGATAATCGTTACATATATGTCTCGTTTAAAAATCATTAAGTTATTAGTCTTGTTTTTACATATGTAGTTCATTGTTAATATACTTAATGATATGTTTACTTATCATAGTATCATGTTAACTATATATATATCCATATATATGTCATCATATAGTTTTTACAAGTTTTAACGTTCGTGAATCACCGGTCAACTTGGGTGGTCAATTGTCTATATGAAATATATTTCAATTAATCAAGTCTTAACAAGTTTGATTTCTTAACATGTTGGAAACATTTAATCATGTAAATATCAATCTCAATTAATATATATAAACATGGAAAAGTTCGGGTCACTACAGTACCTACCCGTTAAATAAATTTCGTCCCGAAATTTTAAGCTGTGGAAGGTGTTGACGAATCTTCTGAAAATAGATGCGGGTATTTCTTCTTCATCTGATCTTCACGCTCCCAGGTGAACTCGGGTCCTCTACGAGCATTCTATCGAACCTTAACAATCGGTATCTTGTTTTGCTTAAGTCTTTTAACCTCACGATCCATTATTTCGACGGGTTCTTCGATGAATTGAAGTTTTTCGTTGATTTGGATTTCATCTAACAGAATAGTGAGATCTTCTTTAGCAAAACATTTCTTCAAATTCGAGACGTGGAAAGTGTTATGTACAGCCGCGAGTTGTTGAGGTAACTCAAGTCGGTAAGCTACTGGTCCGACACGATCAATAATCTTGAATGGTCCAATATACCTTGGATTTAATTTCCCTCGTTTACCAAATCGAACAACGCCTTTCCAAGGTGCAACTTTAAGCATGACCATCTCTCCAATTTCAAATTCTATATCTTTTCTTTTAATGGCAGCGTAGCTCTTTTATCGACTTTGGGCGGTTTTCAACCGTTGTTGAATTTGGATGATCTTCTCGGTAGTTTCTTGTATAATCTCCGGACCCGTAATCTGTCTATCCCCCACTTCACTTCAACAAATAGGAGACCTGCACTTTCTACCATAAAGTGCTTCAAACGGCGCCATCTCAATGCTTGAATGGTAGCTGTTGTTGTAGGAAAATTCTGCTAACGGTAGATGTCGATCCCAACTGTTTCCGAAATCAATAACACATGCTCGTAGCATGTCTTCAAGCATTTGTATCGTCCTTTCACTCTACCCATCAGTTTGTGGATGATAGGCAGTACTCATGTCTAGACGAGTTCCTAATGCTTGATGTAATGTCTGCTAGAATCTTGAAATAAATCTGCCATCCCTATCAGAGATAATAGAGATTGGTATTCCATGTCTGGAGACGACTTCCTTCAAATACAGTCGTGCTAACTTCTCCATCTTGTCATCTTCTCTTATTGGCAGGAAGTGTGCTGATTTGGTGAGACGATCAACTATTACCCAAATAGTATCAAAACTACTTGCAGTCCTTGGCAATTTAGTGATGAAATCCATGGTAATGTTTTCCCATTTCCATTCCGGGATTTCGGGTTGTTGAAGTAGACCTGATGGTTTTTGATGCTCATCTTTGACCTTAGAACACGTCAAACATTCTCCTACGTATTTAGCAACATCGGCTTTCATACCCGGCCACCAAAAATGTTTCTTGAGATCCTTGTACATCTTCCCCGTTCCAGGATGTATTGAGTATCTGGTTTTATGAGCTTCTCTAAGTACCATTTCTCTCATATCTCTAAATTTTAGTACCCAAATCCTTTCAGCCCTATACTGGGTTCCGTCTTCCCAAATATTAAGATGCTTCTCCGATCCTTTGGGTATTTCATCCTTTAAATTTCCCTCTTTTAAAACTCCTTGTTGCGCCTCCTTTATTTGAGTAGTAAGGTTATTATGAATCATTATATTCATAGATTTTACTCGAATGGGTTCTCTGTCCTTCCTGCTCAACGCATCGGCTACCACATTTGCCTTCCCCGGGTGGTAACGAATCTCAAAGTCGTAATCATTCAATAATTCAATCCACCTAAGCTGCCTCATATTCAGTTGTTTCTGATTAAATATGTGTTGAAGACTTTTGTGGTCGGTATATATAATACTTTTGACCCCATATAAGTAGTGCCTCCAAGTCTTTAATGCAAAAACAACCGCGCCTAATTCCAAATCATGCGTCGTATAATTTTGTTCGTGAATCTTCAATTGTCTAGACGCATAAGCAATCACCTTCGTTCGTTGCATTAATACACAACCGAGACCTTTGCTTTGATGCATCACAATAAATCAAAAAATCATCATTCCCTTCAGGCAATGACAATATAGGTGCCGTAGTTAGCTTTTCCTTCAATAACTGAAACGCTTTCTCTTGTTCATCATTCCATTCAAATTTCTTCCCTTTATGCGTTAATGCAGTCATGGGTTTTGCTATTCCGGAAAAGTCTTGGATGAACCTTCTGTAGTAACCAGCTAGTCCTAAAAACTGGCGTATGTGTTTCAGAGTTTTCGGGGTTTTCCACTTTTCAACAGTTTCTATCTTTGCAGGATCCACCTTAATACCTTCTTTGTTCACTATGTGACCGAGGAATTGAACTTCTTCCAACCAAAATGCACACTTTGAAAACTTAGCGTACAATTCTTCCTTCCTCAATACTTCTAACACCTTTCTCAAATGTTCACCGTGTTCTTGGTCATTCTTTGAGTAAATAAGTATGTCATCAATGAAAACAATGACAAACTTGTCAAGGTATGGTCCACACACTCGGTTCATAAGGTCCATGAACACAGCTGGTGCATTAGTTAAACCAAACGGCATGACCATAAACTTGTAATGAAGGTAACGTGTTCTGAAAGCAGTCTTTGGAATATCATCTTCTTTCACCCGCATTTGATGATACCCGGAACGTAAGTCAATCTTTGAATAAACAGACGAGCCTTGTAGTTGATCAAATAAGTCGTCGATTCTCGGTAGTGGGTAGCGGTTCTTGATGGTAAGTTTGTTCAACTCTCGGTAGTCGATACACAACCTGAATGTACCATCTTTCTTCTTGACAAACAAAACAGGAGCTCTCCACGGTGATGTGCTTGGTCGAATGAAACCACTCTCTAAAAGTTCTTGTAATTGGCTTTGCAGTTCTTTCATCTCGCTGGGTGCGAGTCTGTAAGGAGCACGAGCTATTGGTGCAGCTCCTGGTACAAGATCTATTTGAAATTCAACGGATCGATGTGGGGGTAATCCCGGTAATTCTTTCGGAAATACATCGGGAAATTCTTTTGCAATGGGAACATCATTGATGCTCTTTTCTTCAGTTTGTACTTTCTCGACGTGTGCTAGAACAGCATAGCAACCTTTTCTTATTAGTTTTTGTGCCTTCAAATTACTAATAAGATGTACCTTCGTGTTGCCCTTTTCTCCGTACACCATTAAGGGTTTTCCTTTTTCTCGTATAATGCGAATTGCATTTTTGTAATAAACGATCTCTGCTTTCACTTCTTTCAACCAGTCCATACCGATTATCACATCAAAACTCCCTAACTCTACTGGTATCAAATCAATCTTAAATGTTTCGCTAACCAGTTTAATTTCTCGATTCTGACATATATTATCTGCTGAAATTAATTTACCATTTGCTAATTCGAGTAAAAATTTACTATCCAAAGGCGTCAATGGACAACTTAATTTAGCACAAAAAATCTCTACTCATATAGCTTCTATCCGCACCCGAATCAAATAAAACGTAAGCAGATTTATTGTCAATAAGAAACGTACCCGTAACAAGCTCCGGGTCTTCCTGTGCCTCTGCTGCATTAATATTGAAAACTCTTCCGCGGCCTTGTCCATTTGTGTTCTCCTGGTTCGGGCAATTTCTAATAATGTGGCCTGGTTTTCCACATTTATAACAAACTACATTGGCATAACTTGCTCCGACACTACTTGCTCCGCCATTACTCGTTCCGACACCATTTGTTCCTTTAGTTCTATTAACCCCTGGTCCGTAGACCTCACACTTCGCCGCGCTATGACCATTTATTTTACACTTGTTGCAAAATTTGGTGCAGAACCCCGAGTGATACTTTTCACACCTTTGGCATAGCTGCTTCTGATTGTTGTTGTTGTTGCGGTTATTATTGTTGTTGGGATGATTGTTGTAGTTGCTGTTGTTGTTGTTGTTGTTGTTGTTGTTGTTGTTGTTGTTGGGCCGTTTGTTGTAGTTGCGATTGATGTTGCGATTGTTGGGATAATTATTGCGATTATTGTTGTAATTGCTGTTGTTGTTGTATTGGTGATTCTTATCACCGTTTTCCTCCCACTTTCTTTTGACTTGCTTCACATTGGCCTCTTCAGCAGTCTGTTCTTTAATTCTTTCTTCAATCTGGTTCACTAGTTTGTGAGCCATTCTACATGCCTGTTGTATGGAGGCGGGCTCGTGTGAACTTATATCTTCTTGGATTCTTTCCGGTAATCCTTTCACAAACGCGTCGATCTTCTCTTCCTCATCTTCGAATGCTCCTGGACACAATAGGCACAATTCTGTGAATCGTCTTTCGTACGTGGTAATATCAAATCCTTGGGTTCGTAACCCTCTAAGTTCTGTCTTGAGCTTATTGACCTCGGTTCTGGGACGGTACTTCTCGTTCATCAAGTGCTTGAATGCTGACCACGGTAGTGCGTACGCATCGTCTTGTCCCACTTGCTCTAGATAGGTATTCCACCATGTTAACGCAGAACCTGTGAAGGTATGCGTAGCGTACTTCACTTTGTCCTCTTCAGTACACTTACTTATGGCAAACACCGATTCGACCTTCTCGGTCCACCGTTTCAATCCGATCGGTCCTTCGGTTCCATCAAATTCCAAAGGTTTGCAGGCAGTGAATTCTTTGTAGGTGCATCCTACACGATTTCCTGTACTGCTAGATCCAAGGTTATTGTTGGTATGTAGCGCAGCCTGTACTGCGGCTATGTTTGAAGCTAGAAAAGTACGGAATTCCTCTTCATTCATATTCACGGTGTGTCGAGTAGTCGGTGCCATTTCCTTCAAAATAGTCAAATGGAACAAGTTAATCATACAGAATATTAAGAGTAGTTAATAGTATTTCGTAGCATAATATGAACTCATTTATAAAAGCTTTTTCTTCATATTAGCGTTTTATAAGTTTAAATTCGGGTAGTACCTACCCGTTAAGTTCATACTTAGTAGCTAATATACAATTCAACTACTACAATTCTATATGAAAAACTGATTATAATAATATTTCGCGTTCAAACTTTTACACAATATTTTACAAACTTACAATACCGCTTATTTTACATATAGCATGAAATATAGCACACAATAAATTTGATACAAGGTGGTTGTGAAGATAATTCTAGCTAGTACACAAGTCGTTCAGCAAAGGCAATAAAGACACGTAATTCATACTTCCAGAAACAAGTCATGCATTCTGGTTTTACTAGGATTACTTCCCATCCTTGGTCTTGTGGAACATAACCGTTATGGCCATTGATAAGACAACGTGTTGTAACGTCGTCAAAGGGACGAGGGTTACGTAATGTCCAACAGTCCCGTAACAATCTAAAAACCTCATTTCTTACCCCAATTACCGACTCCGTCACTTGTGAAAACATTTTGTTTAATAGTTATAGCCCGATGTTCTTGTTCTCACTTTGGTGAGAAGCGAACATTACTAATCCGTAAGCATAACACGCTTCTTTATGTTGCATGTAGCCGCTTTTTCTAAATCACGAAGTCCAATATTCAGATATATTGAGTCAAAATAATTTCTTAACCCATTGCGTAAAATAGCATTTGGGTTCCCCGAAATATATGCGTCAAAGTAAACACATCGTAACTTATGGATTTCCCAATGTGATATCCCCCATCTTTCGAACGAAAGCCTTTTATAAACCAAGGCATTCTTGGAACGTTCTTCGAATGTCTTACAAACTGATCTCGCCTTAAATAGTTGTGCCAAAGAATTCTGACCGACTCTAGACAAGATTTCATCAATCATGTCTCCAGGTAGGTCTCTTAAAATATTGGGTTGTCTATCCATTTGTGTTTTTATACTGTAAAATAGACAAGAGTTAGATTCATAAAAAAATACTTATTAATACAAGCAATTTTTACATATATCATAAAGCATAAGCACACTATATTACATATATTACACCACACGAATACAACTATCTTATTCCGACTCGCTTGTTTCTTCTTCTTCGGTTTTGGTTCGTTTTTCCAAGTTTCTAGGGATATGATGTTCCCCTAATACGAGCCGTCGTTTTCCACATTGGTTTAGAAAAACCTGGTGGTTTAGAGGTTCCCGGGTCATTGTTACAACTTAAGGACTTCGGGGGTTGACGATACATATAAAGTTCATCGGGGTTGGAATTAGATTTCTCTATTTTTATGCCCTTTCCCTTATTATTTTCTTTTGCCTTTTTAAATTCAGTTGGGGTAATTTCTATAACATCATCGGAATTCTCGTCGGAATCCGATTCATCGGAGAATTGGTAATCCTCCCAATATTTTGCTTCCTTGGCGGAAACACCATTGACCATAATTAACCTTGGTCGGTTGGTTGAGGATTTTCTTTTACTTAACTGTTTTATTATTTCCCCCACCGGTTCCGATTCTTCTTCCGGTTCCGATTCTTCTTCCGGTTCCGACTCTTCTTCCGGTTTCGACTCTTCTTCCGGTTCCGACTCTTCTTCCGGTTCCTCTTCGGGAACTTGTGAATCAGTCCACGAATCATTCCAATTTACATTTGACTCTTCATTATTATTAGGTGAGTCAATGGGACTTGTTCTAGAGGTAGACATCTATCACATAATATCAAACGCGTTAAGAGATTAATATATCACATAATATTCACATGTTAAAAATATATAGTTTCCAACAAAATTTGTTAAGCAATCATTTTTCAAGTAAACACGGTCGAAGTCCAGACTCACTAATGCATCCTAACAAACTCGATAAGACACACTAATGCAAAATTCTGGTTCTCTAAGACCAATGCTCGGATACCAACTGAAATGTCCCGTTCTTATTGATTAAAAACGTTCCATATTAATTGATTTCGTTGCGAGGTTTTGACCTCTATATGAGACGTTTTTCAAAGACTGCATTCAATTTTAAAACAAACCATAACCTTTATTTCATCAATAAAGGTTTAAAAAGCTTTACGTAGATTATCAAATAATGATAATCTAAAATATCATGTTTACACACGACCATTACATAATGGTTTACAATACAAATATGTTACAACAAAATAAGTTTCTTGAATGCAGTTTTTACACAATATCATACAAGCATGGACTCCAAATCTCGTCCTTATTTAAGTATGCGACAGCGGAAGCTCTTAATAATCACCTGAGAATAAACATGCTTAAAACGTCAACAAAAATGTTGGTGAGTTATAGGTTTAACCTATATATATCAAATCATAATAATAGACCACAAGATTTCATATTTCAATACACATCCCATACATAGAGATAAAAATCATTCATATGGTGAACACCTGGTAACCGACATTAACAAGATGCATATATAAGAATATCCTCATCATTCCGGGACACCCTTCGGATATGATATAAATTTCGAAGTACTAAAGCATCCGGTACTTTGGATGGGGTTTGTTAGGCCCAATAGATCTATCTTTAGGATTCGCGTCAATTAGGGTGTCTGTTCCCTAATTCTTAGATTACCAGACTTAATAAAAAGGGGCATATTCGATTTCGATAATTCAACCATAGAATGTAGTTTCACGTACTTGTGTCTATTTTGTAAATCATTTATAAAACCTGCATGTATTCTCATCCCAAAAATATTAGATTTTAAAAGTGGGACTATAACTCACTTTCACAGATTTTTACTTTGTCGGGAAGTAAGACTTGGCCACTGGTTGATTCACGAACCTATAACAATATATACATATATATCAAAGTATGTTCAAAATATATTTACAACACTTTTAATATATTTTGATGTTTTAAGTTTATTAAGTCAGCTGTCCTCGTTAGTAACCTACAACTAGTTGTCCACAGTTAGATGTACAAAAATAAATTGATAAATATTATCTTGAATCAATCCACGACCCAGTGTATATGTATCTCAGTATTGATCACAACTCAAACTATATATATTTTGGAATCAACCTCAACCCTGTATAGCTAACTCCAACATTCACATATAGAGTGTCTATGGTTGTTCCGAAATATATATAGATGTGTCGACATGATAGGTCAAAACATTGTATACGTGTCTATGGTATCTCAAGATTACATAATATACAATACAAGTTGATTAAGTTATGGTTGGAATAGATTTGTTACCAATTTTCACGTAGCTAAAATGAGAAAAATTATCCAATCTTGTTTTACCCATTACTTCTTCATTTTAAATCCGTTTTGAGTGAATCAAATTGCTATGGTTTCATATTGAACTCTATTTTATGAATCTAAACAGAAAAAGTATAGGTTTATATTCGGAAAAATAAGTTACAAGTCATTTTTGTAAAGGTAGTCATTTCAGTCGAAAGAACGACGCCTAGATGACCATTTTAGAAAACATACTTCCACTTTGAGTTTAACCATAATTTTTGGATATAGTTTCATGTTCATAATAAAAAGTATTTTCTCAGAATAAAAACTTTTAAATCAAAGTTTATCATAGTTTTTAATTAACTAACCCAAAACAGCCCGCGGTGTTACTACGACGGCGTAAATCCGGTTTTACGGTGTTTTTCGTGTTTCCAGGTTTTAAATCATTAAGTTAGCATATCATATAGATATAGAACATGTGTTTAGTTGATTTTAAAAGTCAAGTTAGAAGGATTAACTTTTGTTTGCGAACAAGTTTAGAATTAACTAAACTATGTTCTAGTGATTACAAGTTTAAACCTTCGAATAAGATAGCTTTATATGTATGAATCGAATGATGTTATGAACATAATTACTACCTTAAGTTCCTTGAATAAACCTACTGGAAAAGAGAAAAATTGATCTAGCTTCAACGGATCCTTGGATGGCTCGAAGTTCTTGAAGCAGAATCATGACACGAAAACAAGTTCAAGTAAGATCATCACTTGAAATAAGATTGTTATAGTTATAGAAATTGAACCAAAGTTTGAATATGATTAATACCTTGTATTAGAATGATAACCTACTGTAAGAAACAAAGATTTCTTGAGGTTGGATGATCACCTTACAAGATTGGAAGTGAGCTAGCAAACTTGAAAGTATTCTTGATTTTATGTAACTAGAACTTGTAGAATATATGAAGAACACTTAGAACTTGAAGATAGAACTTGAGAGAGATCAATTAGATGAATAAAATTGAAGAATGAAAGTGTTTGTAGGTGTTTTTGGTCGTTGGTGTATGGATTAGATATAAAGGATATGTAATTTTGTTTTCATGTAAATAAGTCATGAATGATTACTCATATTTTTGTAATTTTATGAGATATTTCATGCTAGTTGCCAAATGATGGTTCCCACATGTGTTAGGTGACTCACATGGGCTGCTAAGAGCTGATCATTGGAGTGTATATACCAATAGTACATACATCTAAAAGCTGTGTATTGTACGAGTACGAATACGGGTGCATACGAGTAGAATTGTTGATGAAACTGAACGAGGATGTAATTGTAAGCATTTTTGTTAAGTATAAGTATTTTGATAATTGTATTGAAGTCTTTCAAAAGTGTATAAATACATATTAAAACACTACATGTATATACATTTTAACTGAGTCGTTAAGTCATCGTTAGTCGTTACATGTAAGTGTTGTTTTGAAACCTTTAGGTTAACGATCTTGTTAAATCATGTAAACCCAATGTTTATAATATCAAATGAGATTTTAAATTATTATATTATCATGATATTATCATGTATGAATATCTCTTAATATGATATATATATACATTAAATGTCTTTACAACGATAATCGTTACATATATGTCTCGTTTAAAAATCATTAAGTTAGTAGTCTTGTTTTTACATATGTAGTTCATTGTTAATATACTTAATGATATGTTTACTTATCATAGTATCATGTTAACTATATATATATATATATATCCATATATATGTCATCATATAGTTTTTACAAGTTTTAACGTTCGTGAATCACCGGTCAACTTGGGTGGTCAATTGTCTATATGAAATATATTTCAATTAATCAAGTCTTAATAAGTTTGATTGCTTAACATGTTGGAAACATTTAATCATGTAAATATAAATCTCAATTAATATATATAAACATGGAAAATTTCGGGTCACTACAAATATATGATCCAATTATTGTACCAGAAAAAATGGCTCCAAAAAAAGGAAAGTTATTTCCTGCTGCACCAAGAATTCCCGCACAAATGTTTCCCGCCCATAAATTTTCCCGTCCTAGTGTAACGGTGTTTATATGTTGGCGTACGTAACGGTGTAATGTAACATTGTTATGTAACGGTGTATTGTAACAGTGTTATGCATGTGTCGGTGTATTGTTATGGTGTATTGTCGATTATGTAATTTATTAAACCTTATTAAATTTTGCATAATATTATAAATATAAATCACTATTTTTTTGAACGTCACTTTTATTAAAACAACATCATGGTTACAATTTTTTGAAACTACAGATTAAACACAATAACAACGAAAGCTAAACAACGATAATACAACAAAACATTTAGAAATCATTTAGATCAGGAGAATCAGACGAATAGAATTTTCCATCCGTGTCGTACTGTGGCCCGGAGGGCACGTAGTCCTCTTCATCAGACACAATGTTTTCGCTCTCATCCCGGAACTCGATATAAAACTTGATGAGTTCATTGCTGGTCACTGCTCGACCCACAATCATGGTCCAGTCTTCTTCATCTTTAAGAAAATTGGCTGGAACATTGGGTTCCTTGAAGAACCACACTTGTGAGAATGCAAGAGGTATGTCCTCCTTGAGAAAATCAAGTAGTTCAGACAACGGGTAATTTCGGACATTCATGCAATACTCCATTTGTTTAGAATTGACGGTGGAGTAATTCTTGACCTCTCGGTCGAATTCCCCACCATAGTTAACTTGAAGCATAACATTCATCTGAGACATTTTGAACTTATAAATTTTAGATTTAGTAGAGAGATAAGTGTTTGAGGTATGGTTTGTTAACAATTGAGGGGTTGTATTTATAGGGGATTGAAGCACTTGTTTGAACACATCCAGTGGTCATGAATTAAAATCACATGTTAAATACAGCTTTATGCAGAGCATCTCTGCTCAACACAACTTTATGCAGAGCATCTCTGCTCAACACAACTTTATGCAGAGCATATCTGCTCAACACAACTTTATGCAGAGCATCTCTGCTCAACACAAATTTATGCAGAGCATCTCTGCTCAACAATTTATTGAAATTAAAAATACAACAATGACACAATTTAAGCATTCAAAGTTGGTCATGAATGTGGTGGTGGTGGATTAGATGATGGAAGGCTGGAGTCAATATCAACCATGAAGATGCATTGAAATAGTAGAAACTGAAATACTAGAAACTGAAATTAATTATGAAACTACAAACTAATACTGAAACTGAAATACTAGAAACTGAAATACTAGTTGAAAATGAAATACAACACAAATGCTACAAAAGTACAAATTAACATCAGTTTCAACATTTTTGCTTGACGTTTTGCGGTTGTGAGTGAACGTTCTAGATCTTTTTTTGGACCTTAACAATTCTGGTATCACCTCAAGCGCCCTCTCAAACCAGAGCGGATCAATCTAAATTTGTCGCTTTCTAAAAAGTGCAGTCATCAAGGTGCCGAACCTACCACCACAACCATAATATCGTCGGCCGTACTGGTACTCATCAGTTAAGCAAGTTTTGAGAACCATATTTGAACCACAAGATCGACAAAATTTTACAGGCAAAGTTTCAACTGGACCATAATGGTAATTATCAGCCATATTGTTGCAGTCATCTAGTGTTGTGATTGGTGGGGTAGTTATATAGAAGAAATTTCCCGCATAAAAAGCCATCATCTGTTTTCCCGCCAAAAATTTCCCACCAAATGTTTCCCGCCAAAGATTTGAAGTCACATGTGACGCGGATGACGATGATGAAAATAATTAAGACCTTAGTTAAGTGATTAAAATTAATTTTTAATTAAATAAAAATAATTTTTAATTAATTAAAAGTAATTTTTTAATTAATTAAAAGTAATTTTAAAAGTAATTTTATAATTTAAATGTAACTAAAAATAATATTTAAGTTACTAAAAATTATTTAGAAGTAATTTTTTATTAAATACTTAAGTAATTATATAGATTTTATTATTAAATACTTAATAATTTTTGATTGAAATTAATTAATTATTTAAAAATTTCACCAAAAAAATGGCGGTGCATTTTCGTTTCCCTCCAGTTCACCTTTCCAGACGACATGTCGTCCGGAAAGGGTCGTCCGGGAAAAATTTGGCCAAAAAGCTGTACCTGGAGCAATCTGTCGCCATTTACCAACAAAAAAAAACCACTCCCAAACTCTTCAAGAACTCCGGCGATTTTGAGGTATTTCGAACCAAATCCAACCAAATCCAACTCTAATAACACTAACAAAGGTATGTTCTTCATTATTTTTGTTAAATCCAATTTTTTTTTTTTTGCTTATTTTAGTTAAATCCGAAATTGTATGAACCAATTTGAGTTATTGCTATTAAATCCGAAATTTGTGTTTATGTTTTGACGATTGTTGAGTGTGATTATGTTTATGCTCAAGAAAAACATTCTTTGAGTTATTGCTATTAATTAAATTCGAATTTTGCTTATGTATGTTGATTATGTTTGTTATATAGGTTGAAAATTAATATTTTTTTAATTAATATAAACTGAAAATTAAGTTATGTTTAGTTATGCATGTTGATTAAGTTTAGTTATGTAATTTTTTAATTAGAAAATTAAGTATTCATGTTGATTATGTTTAGTTATGTATTTTTTTAATTAGAAAATTAAGTATTTATTTAGTTAGTAAATTGATGGGTTTGATGATGAAAGTTGTATGTTTAGTTTTTACAAGTATAAGTATAAGTGTAAATGTTATTGTTTATGTTTATGTTTATGTTTATGCTTATTGTTTTATGAACATTGTTAGGTTTAGTGGTTAATTTCGGAATAGTTGTACCTTAGGTTCGAAATTAATCAATCCTATAGAATACCCATCCAAGGTTAATTTATTAGAAATTAACTTTGGAAGGTCCCATTTTTGGGACTGCTTTCTGTGTGTTTTGTCTCTTTTAGGATGTGGATGCGTATAACTAATTTACTAGTTACAAAAATTTTGGTACACATTTTCCCTTTACTCCTACAAATATGCGTTTAATACGACATATTTGGGGAGTTTAGGGGAAATGCTGCCGAATTTTTGCTAACTATTAAATTAGTTGTGCGCATCCATAGTTGAGACAAAACATTCAGAGAGTGGGTTAGGTTGCCTTCCATAGTTGGACCATCCGACTTTGATTATACATATATTAAGTGTTTTAATTTTAAAGTTTTTTGCTGTTTTAAACTTGATTTAATTAGGGAATATCTATGACGATTGATAAGAGGTGGACTACTATACGACATACATTTAATCCTGACTTTATTAAAGGTCTTAACGCATTTATTGAGAGGTGTAACAACAATTTGGATTCGCACGGTAAGTGTAGTTGCCCATGTAAACATTGTGGTAATACGGTTTTTCTTAAACCTAAACATATAAAAGCTCATATAACTAGATATGTGGTGGCTGACGATGAGCTAAATCCCTAAATTCCTCTAAATGAAGCTTACTCTAGCGATGATGATGATTATTGATGTGTAATTCTTGTCATTTATCAAAGAACGCTTGTTGTTGTAATCAAATGTTTAATATTTTTATGAATGTTATTTCTATGACTGTCTTTTTAAATTTTTCGCATGAAATATATGTATATGTATACACACACAAACACACACACACACACACACACATATATATATATATATATATATATATATATATATATATATATATATATATATATATATATATATATATATATATTCGTTAAAAAAACTATAGTTTAATGTATATATATATATATATATATATATATATGTGTGTGTGTGTATATGTATAAATGTATATGTATATATCATTGTTCTATTCACTTTATTTGTATTTATGCAGATGAATTTATTTGCTCTCATTTTCCTAATGATCGGTGCTCGGGCCGGTGGCCAATGTGATGCCCCGTACAAAACCATCGTGTACGAATCATCAACAACAGGATCATTACAAGGTCAAACACTATATGCGTTTTCAAAACAAGTTTGCATTCATGATAAAAGCTGACATCATAACCAACGTCAATTGTTTTACAACCAAAAGTACGCTTCTATGAACGGAAGCAAAGATAAATAGTACGTGACCCTTAGGTCATTACAAATCATAGTTTCAAAAGTAATAATGTTAATGAATGCAAGATAAACGTTCATGCGGTGACATCTCTAAAGCAGTGGGTGTCTACAGAAAGACTAGTACAATAGCGGAAGCTAGCAACCTTAAGCACCTGAGAAAAAAATGCTTAAAAACATCAACACAAAGGTTGGTGAGCTATAGTTTAAGTATAACAGTATGTAAGGTAGGCCACGAGATTTCAGTGTTACAAAGAGCGTTTCAAAGCAGTATGATAAAGTATATGTTTAACCGTGGGCACTTGGTAACTAACTTAACGTTTATAACCCCCTGAAAGTACACTTGGCAAGTGCGTATGTTTACGAAGTATTAAACACTCGTTAAATGCTAGCGCTACTAGCCCGAGTGTGGATGTCAAACCCTATGGATCCATATCTAAGATTCGCGTTCACCGGTTCAAAAACCAATGACTAAACGTTACCGAGCTAAAGGGAATGTTTATGCCGTTGTATAACCCACACATATATAAGTTTAAGTACTCGTGCCTAGTATGTAAAACATAAAATGTGCATGTATTCTCAGTTCCCAAAATAGTTAAAGTAAAAGGGAATGCTATAACTCACAGTGGTAAAGTAGTGGTAAAGTCGAGTCGGGAAGTAAGCAAGTACGTAGGTCCGGAAGGTCCTCAACCTAAGTCAAATAGTACTAAGTCAGTAAATCATTCCAATAAGTTTAAAAGTATGTAAATTAGGTCTTAAAGGTCGTCATCAATCATCATCAAACAAAAGGTGTAAAGTAAGTTTCGTTTATGAAAGAAGTTTAAAACAAAGGCTGACTTCGGTCAGTTTCCACGACCTCAATACCTACTGAAGTAAGGTGAGACCAGTGGCCATGGCTCCTTATTTGAGTCCTTTAATTGTGGTAAAAATTCCAG